>NW_012102465.1:3760308-3762796 GCF_000951045.1 Mandrillus leucophaeus | reverse complement strand
AATTATATAACCCAGGTATTAAGCTCAGTACCCAATAGTTATCTTTTCTACTCCTCTCCCTCCTCCCACCCTCCCGCATCAAGTAGATCCCAGTATCTGTTGTTTTCTTTGGGCTCTTTAGTTCTTATTATTTAGCTCCCACTTATAAATGGGAACATGTGGTATTCGTTTTTTTATTCCCGTGATTAGTTTACTAAGGATGATAGCTTCCATCTCCATCCATGTTCCCACAAAATATGATTTTTTTTTTTATGGTGGTATAATATTGCATGGTATATATGTACCACATTTTCTTTATCCAGTCTGTCATTGGTAGGCATTTAAGTTGACTCCATGTCTTTACTGTGAACAGCACTGCAATGAACATTTTTGTGCATGTGTATTTATGTTAGAATGCTTTATATTCCTCTGGGTATATACCCAGTAATGGGATTTCTGAGTTGAATGGTAGTTCTGTTTTTAGCTCTTTGAGGAAACGCCATACTGCTTTTCAAAATTGTTGAACTTATTTACACTGCCACCAACAGTGTATAAGGTTTTCCTTTTCTTCACAATCTCACCAGCATCTTTTATTTTTTGACTTTTTAATAATAGCCATTCTGACTGGTGTGAGATAGTACCTCATTGCCGTTTTGATTCACATTTCTCTATTGATCAGTGATATTGAGCTTTTTTTCATATGTGTGTTGGTCGTATGTATGTCTTCTTTTAAGAAGTGTCTCTTTAAGTTCTTTGCCCACTTTTTGATGGGATTGTATGTTTCTCTTTTGTAAATTTGTTTAAATTGCTTATAGAACCCGGATGTTACACCTGTTACAGATGCATAGTTTGCAAGTACTTTCTCACATTCTGCAGTTTATCTGTTTATTCTGTTGATAGTTTCTTTTGTTGTGCAGAATCTCTTAAGTTTAATTAGATCCCATTTGTCAAATTTTGCTTTTGTTGTATTTGCTTTTGGTGTGTTTGTCACAAAAGTTTTCCCTTTCCTATGTCCAGGACAGTATAGCTTTTCTATTTAATAAATGGTGCTAGGATAACAGAATAGCCATATGCAGAAGATTGAAGCTGGACCCCTTCTTTACACCATACACAAAAACCCACTCAAGATGGAGTAAACACTTAAATGTAAAACCCAACAAAATATTTTAAAAATTAAAATTAGCTCTTCAGACATGAGGAGCACTCTAGTACTAATTTTATACAATAAATGAATATTATTGTGCAGCACTGAGACCTAAGTGATAGATGAACTATGATATGCCTCAGTTGCTGAAGCTAGGAAAATATTCAGTGGTTTTACATATGAAGTTTTATGCTCTCTTGGTTTGATTCAAATATGAGGATGAACATGTCCATTTGCAGTTTTGACTATTAAATATTCAAATTATAACTAGAAGTTTTCTTTCTACCAAAAGAAGACTAAAATATTTATCTGTCAGTCACAGAGAAGGATTGAAGACTGCTGCACAAAGATTAGCGTACACTTAGGGCAGGGGGTCAGGCAATAAGCAAGAATGAATCAAAAATAGAAAGAAAAGATAATACCCAGTAGTAATTATTCATAAGCAATCTATGAGTATGTTGAGTGGAAGAAACCTCCTGACAATACAATTTATAAAGAAGATACTAAAAATGAGCCTTCTGCAAGCACATGAGTCGATGTAGAGTGTGGTTCCTGTTACAAAAATAAAACAAAATCCAATCGTAGACTACTATGGCATAAGAAGAGCTTTGTGTGAGGTTAAGAAAGGAAGTAGTAATTGTTCAGTAAATTTTCCAGGAATCATAATAAAAAGAAAGATAACTATCAGTTGAGAGCCAAATTTTTAAAATTCTATGATTGTACACAATTTACAATTCTATAACTCTAATTTTATAAGTATAATTCCATAATTTTAATTCAATAATTTTATTAAATATCAACTATGGGTAAGTCCCCTTGGTGCTGGGGTTATAGCAATGAATCAGGCTAAAATCCCTGCCTTCATATGCCAGGAGAAAGACTACATAGAAATAAATAAGAAACATAACAGCTTGATGATAATAAATTCTATAGAGTAAAATAATGCAGAAAAGAAGGGACCATAGATGCTTTGTATACAATAGTAAAATTTTTAACAGTATGAGTGCATAAAAGATAAGCATATATGCAAATTGAGAGAAGAGTAAGTATAAACTCTTACAGCAGGCATGAGTAATAGAACATGTTCATAGAACAGCAAAAAGGCCAGTTTGGCTGGAACAGAAAGATTCAAGGGTGGAATAGTAGGAGACATGATCAGAAAGATGACAGGGTTCAGATCATACAATGTAAAACGATTCAATTACTGCTATTGCAAATACAAGTTTATAAAAAAAGTTTTAATGATAGAAGGCCAATTAAAGTACAGTTGACCCTTGAACAGCACAGATTTGAACTGTATGAGTCCACTTATATGTGGCTTTTTTTTCCAACCAAATGCAGATTGAAAATACAGTATTGGAGGTA
>NW_012102465.1:3728784-3760258 GCF_000951045.1 Mandrillus leucophaeus | reverse complement strand
AGATTCAAGGGTGGAATAGTAGGAGACATGATCAGAAAGATGACAGGGTTCAGATCATACAATGTAAAACAATTCAATTACTGCTATTGCAAATACAAGTTTATAAAAAAAGTTTTAATGATAGAAGGCCAATTAAAGTACAGTTGACCCTTGAACAGCACAGATTTGAACTGTGTGAGTCCACTTATATGTGGTTTTTTTTCCCAACCAAATGTAGATTGAAAATACAGTATTGGAGGTATGCAAAATCTGTGTATATGGAGAGCTGATTTTTCCAAGACATGTATTCTGCAGGGCTGACTGCAGGACTTAAATATGCACAGATTTGGTTATATGCCAGAGGTCCTTGAAACAATCCCCCAGTGTACCAAGGGGTGACTGTATAGTAGCTTTGTATTAAAAAAAATAGAATTATTCTGATGTTTACTAAAAATATTCTTTCTTTCTGAGAGAATATGTAGATTCATGCATATAATCCTCCCCAGCCCTCCAGAACTGTGAGCCCATTAAAGCTCTTTCCTTTATAAATCACCCAGTCTGAGGTATGTCTTTATAAGCAGGGTGAGAACAGACTAATACAGTTCCCAACATCTAGCTCAGTCACAACTCCTCTGACATCCTATTGTAACATAAAGACTGTATGACAAGGATAACCACAACCAATATACCTTATATTAAATGGTGGAGAAAGAGGAGACGAAAGAACACAAATTAATTCATATATAAATTGCAAATATGGCCATAAGAAAGCAAGGAAGAGAATGCTTGTAAGAGTAAATACTATACAATTGAAATGTAGGTCCATCATTTAAACCTCAGAATCTGTATTACAAGGTTTACGATTGCTCACATATAGTTTAATTTCCTTTTCTTTTTGTAAATATTCTTATGCATTTGATTTTCAGGTAGTAAAATACCTATTCCAGTTACTATATTTTTTCAAACTGAGAAGTTTAGGGCTTTTTTTTTTTTTTTTTTCTGTTTTACCTATTCTCCTCTCACCTGCTTCAAAAGTTACAAGTTGGTAACCTTCTATCCCACTTCAGAGAAATCTGAATCTATCAGAAAGAAATTTCCATAGACTCACATCATTCCCTTTATCTACCTACCAACTTCTATTTAAAGCCATTATTTCTTTCTATTATTATTATTATTTTATTTTTTAAGTTCTGGGGTACATGTGCAGGATATGCAGGTTTGTTACATAGGTAAACATGTGCTGTGGTGGTTTGTAAAGTCATTATTTCTACTTGAGCACTAAATTCTCTCTGATATCCCCTAATCTAGTACATCATTCCAACTATTCTGTCTCTCTCCCACATCATGTTTCCAATTCTTCCTCTTCCATTCACCCTTAAAACCACCCTTGTTAGCCTCTCTCCTTTCAAGTCCATGGAAAATGCTGTTGTAAGGAATACCAATGTCTTTCATCTGGCAAAATTAAGTAAGTTGTTTGTCCTTATGGCACTAACACAGTATTTAACCTTGTTGACTATCCTCTCCACCTTGATTTATTTTCTTCACATGGCTTCCAGGGCACTATACTCTGTTGGTTTTTCTCCTCCCTCAATGGTCTCTCTTCCTAAGCCTCTTTTCCAACTTCAGTATCACAGTGCCCAATTTCAGCCTTTGGTCCTCTTTTTATTTCCTACTTGTACTCACTTCCTAGGCAATCTCATCATCTTATGCTTTAAGTACCATCCATCTGCTGAATGACCCCCTGATTTTTTTATTCTAAATGTCTCTCCTACCTTCAGACTCGTGTATCCAACTGATCAATTAATGGATTCACAAAGAAAAAGCTAAAGGTTAGCTAATAGAAAATCTGGATGTGAATCAGGGCCAAAGGGAGGAGAAAAGGGTAGAGGATACAATAATATCATCATGTTGCAAAGTGGGGAGTCATTTAGTGAAACCTTAGACTGAAGTCTTAAATATTCATTCTGAAGTTATAAAGCTAACAATAGGAAAACTAAAGAATAAAAACATAAAAAAGAGTCAACAAAAGAAAGACAATATGAGTAAGATTCCATTTTTAAAGTCAATATATATTCTCTAAAAATAAATACAAAATAGAGATGTATCTTTATTATCTAGAGTTGTTGAGGTAACAATCCCCAAAAGGACTGAAAATGAAAACAGTTTATAAATGTTTCCTGTAGTGTAAGAAGGAGAATTTTTCTTTTTTCTAAGCCCTTCAGTATTTGTTACCGTGTGTGTGTGTGTGTGTGTGTGTGTGTGTGTGTGTAGAGAGAGAGATAGGGTCTCCCTCTGTCACCCAGGCTGGAGTGCAGTGGTGAAATCATGGCTCACTATGACCTTGAACTTCTGGGCTCAACTGATCCTCCTGCCTCAGCCTCCTTAGTAGCTGGGACTGCAGACACATGCCATCACATCCAACTAATTTTTTATCTATTATGTATATTTATTTAATTAACATATATTAATTCCATAATTTTTAGACATCAAGAGATATTACCTAACTTTGATAAATCAATGATAAGCAGAAATATAGCTATATATTTCTCTATATATACTCATACAGTTATATGAGTTATGGTGGTGTTTTAAAAACATAAAGATGGAAAATGACAAAACATCACTTTTGGGCAAAGGGTTCAAGGTGAAAAGAGGGCACATTTTCTTGTTCAATTTTTATTTTGTATCATGCAGCTATTGCTTTTACAACTAAAATAATTCATTTTTTATAAGGGAGGACTAAATAAAATTAAAATACTACATTTTATAGGAGGAATATATTTCTCTTCCTATTTCTGGAAACAATGAACATAATTCTGCACCAGGGTCAGGGTTGATAGGCAATGCCATTAAATTAAATTGAATTAAATTGGGAAGAGAAGGCCTCATTGTAAACATGGAAAAAGTCATGTGCAGAAATGGTTCAGGAGCCTCTGTATGCCAGGAATTCTTTCTGACTGTCTAACAGGTTTTAAATGATTATATAAAAGATCTTTTCTTGGAAAGAACATCAAGGGAATATTAGAGGAGATCTATATAGAGTGTGAGCAGAGCTGTTAAATTCCTGTTAGGAGTTATCATAGGAAATGCTTGTACAAGGTCCACACGGTGTCAACTTTGTGCAGTAACAGCAAAGAGTTTGCTCACCAAACGTATGAGGAGTTTTAAGGACAATCAGCTTCAGAGTTCTAATTTCCTATCCCAGCTTCCTTTGTGCTAATAAGTCATCCAGCTTTTAATGGACTGAATCATTTTGTTTTTGTGGTCTTCATGAAAAAAGAAGTTAATACAAATTACCAAAATTTATCTTGAAATATTAAAGAAGCTTGAGAAAGAAGAATGGGGCAGTGTGGCTAGAGAAAGGCTGAATAAGAGAAAAGTCTGATGAATAATGCAAGGTGCACATGCAGAAAGCACAGCAAGTTTGATCGAAAGCTGTCAGAAAGTGGGCCAGACATGAGCAATAGGAAGTATACATCCTGATATTCTGTATATTATATAACAACTGAGGATACTTTGTTCACTTAGGATAGTACACAGTACAAAGTAGTTGAGAAACCTGATTTTAATATGAAAAAAACTGCTCAACAGAGCTGTAAGGCAGGATGTAATCAACTCTGGTCTCCCTCTCTCATGGTGAAACCTGTTATATTAGTGGCGATAAGAGTTACTTAAGGTCTCCTTTCAAAATATACAAATCTCAAATTTTGTCCAAAAGATGAGGAGAGGCGGAAGTTTTAGGAATAAGAAGTATGTTAAGAAGAGAACCCAAGCCTTGATTTGGATAAAATCATGGAGGTTTTTATTATTCTCCCAGCAGTGATTTGAAGTGTTTTTTAGAAAAAAATGTAGTAATTACCTCGTTTTCAAAAAGGGTTCTAACGGGAAATCAGCAACTTTTGTCAGTTAGGCAACAAGGATTGATACAGGAAATTAGATGTTAAAACCAGAAAAGAGCAGGAAATGTGATGGTCAGGATGGAAAGGGACTTTAACATTCAGCAAATCAGAAGGTCCAAGAGTCACAGGGAATTTGTTGCTGATAATCAGCAGCAAGTTACTTCAAAATAGGCAATCTCCAGGGCAAAGTGCCTGGAACCTCTGACAAACCTCTGAAATATCTGTCATTTGATGAAGCCCCTAAACCTGTCTGTGCCGTTGAGGAATAATAGCACCTTGTGCCTCAGCCTCCCTAGTAGCTGAGACTGCAGCGTAACCTTCTGTTACGCTTTTGACTTCAAAGTCTCACATGAGCGCTTCATATTGGAGAAATTGATACTGAACTCTGTTGGCAGACAGCCTTAGTATAGATGAAGACATGTTCACCCCTCTACAAAAGGAGAAATACATATTCTCAGCAATTACTGTTAGTTCCGATATGATTTGGCTGTGTCCTCACCCAAATCTCATCTTGAATGGTACTTCCCATAATCCCCACATGTCGTGGGAGGGACCTGGTGGGACGTCATTAAATAATGAGGGCGGTTACCTCCATGCTGTTCTCAAGATAGTGAGTGACTACTCAAAAGATCCGATGGTTTTATAAGGGGCTTTCCCCTCACTTGGTTCTGCACTTCTCCTTGCTGCCGCCATTTGAAGAAGAACGAGTTCACTTCTCCTTCGGCCATTATGATACGTTTCCTGAGACCTCCCCAGCTCTGATGAACTGTGTCCCAATTAAACCTCTTTCCTTTATAAATCACCCAGTCTCAGGTATGTCTTTATAAGGAGGGTGAGAACGGACTAATAGAGTTCCCCACATCTAATTCCACCACAATTCCCCTGATATCCTACAACCTGAAGGCTGTATGACAAGGATAACCACAACCAATATGCTTTATATTAAACGATGGAGGAAGAGGACAGGAAAGAACATAAATAAATTGATACATACTTTGCAAATATGTCCATAACAAAGCAAGGAAGAAAATATGTATAAGAATAAATGCTATAAATATTTATTTTATTTAGTTTTATTTTATTTTATTTTAATGCAACTGGTCACAAGATTGAGATTTATTTGAAGGACAATCTTAGCCACGAAGGAAATGGAATTAGTGTTATACATCCTGGTGGAATCTTTGCTTCTTGAGGAATTAAGATCTGCTAACTACCAGAGCCCAAAAATGTGGGGATTAGAAACAAATACTGTCTGAGTGGGCTATTAGGTGTAATCATGAGGGCTGCCACTTCCATTTTAACACTTGGTATCCAGGACTCTGTGTTCTGGGTATGTGAAAAATCAGGTACCATGTACTGGTCACTTGTTCCAAGTATATACTTAATGCATGTTTTAGAACATCCCATTAAACTTGGAAGGGTTTGATTCCTAACAGGTGCTTAGACCAACTGCAAGGCTTTCTCTTTCTCTGGTACCCAAACAACAATAATGACAACTTAAAACTATCTTCAGGTGTTCCTAATAGGAGTATTTTAAAGAGTATCTCCTTACCTAAAGGAATAAATCTCAAACAGCATAATTTCACTGGCAATATTATAGAAACAGGGAGACATTCTCTTTTCTCTCAAGTTACTTGATATATGAGCCCTTTCATTAAATCTGCTTTAATTTTCCATCATGGAAGAACACTTTCCAGAAATAGGAATTGTAAGAAAAATTCCCAAGAATATAATTTATTTTACCATCTGCTTTTCTTAGAAAACAATCAGTTAATAACATAATTGCCTTGGCACCATGTTCTGAGTTGTACATGTGCTACATTAGAATGAAAAATGCAGTTTGTTATGGATTGAGGAAAGGGTTCCTTGAAGTTTTTTTTTCTCCCTTCTTTTTTAAAAAAATTATTTATTATTATTATTTTTTTTTTGAGATGTAGTCTCACTCTGTCACTTAGACTGGAGTGCAATGGCGTGATCTCTGCTCACTGCAACCTCCGCCTCCTGGGTTCAAGCGATTCTCCTGCCTCAGCCTCCTGAGTAGCTGGGACTACAGGTGTGCACCACCATGCCGGGCTAATTTTTGTATTTTTAGTAGAGATGGGGTTTCACCATGTTGGCCAGGCTGGTCTCAAACTCCTGAGATATACTTTGCAAATATGTCCATAACAAAGCAAGGAAGAAAATACTTATAAGAATAAATGCTATAAATATTTATTTTACTTAGTTTTATTTTATTTTATTTAGTGATCCACCTGTCTTGACCTCCCAAAGTGCTGGAATTACTGACGTGAGCTATTGTGCCTGGCCTTCCCTTCTTATTTTGGGTTACTTTTTGGAAATATATTTTATTTTGACCTTCACCATAAAAAAGTTTTAATACTTTATTTTATCCTAAAGAATTTGGCAACATTTTAGTACATTAACACAAGGGATAATAATGCAACACATTGATCTATGGAAAGCTTTTTTATTAATGTATAAATGATGGTTTTTGCTTATATTTTTCATCAAAGTTTGCAAAAGAATGCTTGGTTTAAGGAGGTTGTCATAGAAGGAAAATAACTTGTTACTTCAAGTGCAAATAATTCTTGTGGCAATGTTATATTTGCATATATATTTAGATGTATACATATACACATACATATATGTAATATTGAAAAACTAAGAAATAATTCTATTTCTGTATGCTTACATATAAGAGGTCTTGTATTATCTTATTTCATTCTTTTTTAGCGAACAAATATATTAACAGAAGCTCCCATAGTCAATATAGGGTAATTATTTCCTTTAAAAGATTTTTTGTATCTGGCTGTCTCTTTATTTGGGTGAAAATAGTTTGCTCTATGACCTCAGTTCTTTGATGGATCTAAGAAGAGCAGTTAATTTTTAGTTTGTTCAGTATTTTTCTCATATGCACAGGAGAGGTGATCCCTACATACCAGACCAAAGACCAGAAGTCTCTAAATAAGAGATTTTCAATATTGGTCCTTTGCATCTAAGGAATTATACAATTTTTTAGGCCAGGCATGGTGGCTCACACCTGTAATCCCGACACTTTGGGAGGCTGAGGCAGGAGGATTGCTTGATCCCAAGAGTTTGAGACCAGCCTGGGCAACATGATGAGACCCCCTCTCTACAAAAAAAGTTAAAAAATTATCTGGATATGGTGGCACACACTTGTAGTCCCAGATACTCAGGGGGCTGAGGCAGGAGGATCTTTTAAGCCCAGGAGTTCCAGGCTTCAGTGAGTTGTGATCGCACAGCTGCACTACAGCCTGGGCAACGGCATGAGACTCCATCTCAAAAATTTTTAAAAAGAGGCTGGGTACAGTGGGTCACACCTGTAATCCCAGCACTTTGGGAGCTCGAGGGGGGTGGATCACAAGGTCAAGAGTTCAAGACCAGCCTGACTAAGATAGTGAAACCCTGTCTCTACTAAAAATACAAAAAATTTGCTGGACATGGTGGTGGGAGCTTGTAATCCCAGCTACTTGGGAGGCTAAGGCAGAAAAATGCTTGTGCCCGGGAGGCGGAGGTTGCAGTGAGCAGAGATCACGCCACTGCACTCCAGCCTGGACGACAAAGTGAAACTCCATTTCAAAAAAAAAAAAAAAAAAATTAAAAAAGTAAAAAACATATGATTTTTAAAGTGCAACTCCCAAAACTTAAAATATTCTTAGCATATATCTAACTTTACTTCATTATATTTCTAATATAAATTAAGTCACAAAATATTCTTAAGGGCTGACAAAATATAGCTAACATTAAATCGTTGGTCTAATCTTGACACAAGTCCAGCTTCTGCAGGATCAATTTCTTATCTAACATTTTAAGTAACTACTCAAATAGAGAAACTGACTAGGTGAGAACTATATTGTAAAATATAAGCTTTGTGGTTACGCCATTTGAATTCAAACTTTACTGTTCAACTTCATAATAATAAGGTATTTTCCAATTTATCTAAGCTATCCAAGCCTCATTTCTTTATATGATAAACAGAAAATAATAATTTCTACCTCATAGGATGATAACATTTAAAGGAGATAATGTACATGAAGCTTTTAACATGATATCTCATACATGAAAAGTGTTTGACGAATACTAGTTTTTAACGGGGATGGTATTTATTTTATTAACAAACTCAAGCTATGATTTGCATTTATAAGTTACAGAAATAAATGTAAAATAGAATTTGTGTTCCTATCGGTATTTATGTTAAGCCAGGATTATATAATTGGTTTGTGAAATTATTATATAAAATAATAATTCAAAGACAGGATTTAACTTTATAACTCTGGAAATAGCATGTTTTCTGAAGATATATAGATTTCTATGAGAGTAATATTGTTCTTAGATTTATAGTTTCACATTACTCTATTACACAACCTTTGGCTTAATTAATGCAAGTTAGTGACAAAAGGCCTAAATTTACAGGTGAAGAAATTAATAAAAGTCCTCCTTGGTTCTGGCTTTCAGGAGGAAGACAGGATCAATAAAATAAACATCTGTGAGATAAAGGAGGCTTTTCCAATTATATTAAGTGACACAGGTATCATGTCTTTGATGACCCATCCTGGGAAAAGTTATTTGTACTACAGAAGACTTAGTGATAATATCATCATAAATAATTAAAGTATGCTTCAAAAATTACCTACTAGTGTCAGAACTCAGGTTTCGTAAACTGTTAAAGGTTTATACAACCTCACGAGAAACCGGAATATAGATTTGAGGCTTGAGACTGATAAAGAAAGCATCTATGGTGATTCATAACATTTATATTACAATGAAAAGTATAGAAATAATTTTTCAAATTCTATTTGGTTCCTACTACATGATTTGATCTTTGCTGCAATATTTAAAGATTAGCTACTAAAGAGCAATTGCATATGGTGATAGAACACAATATTGTGATAGAATACCCATTCTGTATTTGATTAATGTATAGAGTACCATATGCTATTCAATTTGGAAACTATAAATTGATTTTATTTTCAAACTTATTGTAAAATGTGTTATTTTCACAGCCTCTTAGTGATCTTTTTGCTATTTACTATAATTTTCTTTTTCAGAATATAATCTTGACTGAAAGAAATCCTATTTTTAAGCAAGATTGTGTCTCGTAGTTATAATTACCATTCTCAGAATAATAGCTATTATTTATTTAGTGTTGTGGGTGTCAGGCACTTTCCTAAGTACTTTAAATGTACTTGTTTCAACAACACTATGAGATATGGTTATGAATCATATATTCCAGGTTAGGAAACTGAGGCAAAGTAAGTAACTCTTCAAAGTCAGAATGCTAGTAAGTATTGGAATCGAAATAATAAACCAGGCCATGTGACTCCAGTACTAAATTCTTAACCATTGCATTCACTGCCACCACACTCCCAAAACACTACTCTATAATCAATTTCGCTAAAAATTTTCAGAATCAGATATTGTGACAAATAACAACCAATATAACAAGCAGACATTAGATCAAACTTTTAGGAACGAAACCTTTTTATTTAGCAAAAGAGATGAATTAATATGTACTTTTAATTCTTCAAGAGCAGTCACTGGTGGGGGCTAGGAGAGTGGGGAGAAGAAGGATTTCTCACTTCCCTCTATAAAGATAGACCCAGATGACTTCAAGCAGGCATTTTAATTCAGTTATTTGTTGGGAAAATGTAAAATATTTCAACGAAAAATGAAAATGAAATATGTCAGTTGTCATGTTATTTTCTTCATTTATACTTCATGCTAAACCTGAATGTTAAATTATCAATAACCAAAAGGCTTTCTACATAAACTCTATCAAAAGTTATTACATATAAATATAAAACATCCATTAACAAAAGATTTATAATATCTGATAACAGAAATTGAAGCCCATTAAATTAACAGTGCATATTGCATTGCCTGGATGCCTAATCAGGTATTGTACAAATAAAAATATTCTTATTATCACATTTCCCCTTGAACTTCAATGAGTTTTAAAAGCAATTTGTAATTAAAGGTGTTTTTACATTTTGGTAGACTTATTTCCACCAGAATCTCCAGCACCAATCTTCATCTTGAGTCAGAATAGGCAGGCCAATGCTGCTCTTTTAGGGGGATAGCCCAGCAGATCTGAAGGGTTTTCTAGTTCGAATGCATTCTGCTTTGAGTTAAAAGTGTTTTGAAGCATCGCTTCTGGATGAACCTCTTCCTTTTAAAATCATAGTAAAGGACAAGATTCCCTTTGAGAAGATGTGATTATTTAAATAAGCTTCAAAAATTGTGCCCTCTGAACATGGTCTTTGTCAGTACAAGAATGTCCATGACAAAAAAGCTGAAGATTGATTAAGAGTTTGCCCATATCCCTTTTCAACAGAAGCAGACACAATCTCTGTTCCAATTTACCACAGGACACCTTCAAATTACCTTTTCAATTTTTCTAATTTATTTACTAACATAAAGCCAACTCGACATTTACTTACTGGTAGTTTCATGCCATAGTTTCATTTATTTCTCATTAAACAGGCCACTGAATAGTAATGCCTCTATCATTTAAAAAAAGGAAAACCAACAATGGAATTCTTTCAAATATTGATTCTAGTTTGGTTTGAAATACACTGCTAAATTATTAATTTCAATATTATCAGTATGTTGTAAAACATATATACAAATATATGTTTTTTAAAAAGTATATAGAATGTATTTTTACATTAATTAGCTAATTTATTCTTATAGCTCCTTTTCATTTTACTGTCTGATCCACAATATTTTCTGAGATCTATGTATACCAGAGATAAAATATCCTGTAAATATTTTTCATGATAAGTATTACTCCTTTTTTATTTTCCTAGTCAAGCATAAATCAAGATGTTAATATTTGCCAAAATTCTGGCTCTTGCAATTTGTATGGAAGCAGTTTAAAAAGTTGTGAACCATATTTGCAAAAAGTTTTTTTTAAGTCTGTGCATAATTCACGTCCTTAAAACTATAGTATACAAACATTTTTGATTTTACATCTCCATCAGTGAAACATTGTTGTGCATGCACCCATATTTATTTACTTATCATTTGTGCAAGTTGTGCTAGTGTATTAATACACCATGTTCCATATACATGTGTATCCATGTGAGTGTGTATGTGTATGTGTATGTGTATGTGTATGTGTATGTGTATGTGTATGTAAAAAATTGGGGAATCAACGCAATTGGCATTGTTGTATTGCCAGTGGATCCCTACTTTACTGCAACCAAATATATTGAAGATGAATGCTTTAGTTCACAAATAGAGCCACGTGGACAATAGTATGTTTATAAGATTTTCACCATTAATATGATCTATCATGCTTGAAAAGTTGTTATTATGAACCTCAACCTTCTGGTTTGCCTTCTGCCAGCAGTAGAGGTCATTTAATAAAAATACTTTGCGTAAGTCACCACCAGATGGCATTCTTGTGTCTTTGATCATACACACTTCTGAACTAAGAACCACTTTATTATGTGAAGTCTTTAACCAAAATTTAGCTGCACCATCTTTTTAATTATGAGAACGAGGCAGTAGATACGTTACTTTGCTTACAGAGACTTAAGTTCTAGTTTTGGATTCTTTACCCACATTGGGAAAATTCCTTTACTTTTCCTTGTATGTGTATTGTCATATATAAATAAAGGATATTGGATTAGATGGTTCAGTTCAAGCATGTTTTATAAAGCAGCTGTTCTGTCCATAGTACTGTGCTAAATGTGATGGAGGATATTGCAGTGAATTGTCAATGCCTTTAAATAGTTTGTTAGGCAATAGATATTTAGTAGAGCTCTTTACCTGACTTCTATTTAATTAAATTGCCAGATTCTCTGTTATTTCACATTTTCTTGGTAAACACACTGAAAATAAGAGGTGGGCAGATTGTAAAAAATACAATATGGCATACAAAGAAGTTTGTACTTTATTATGGATTATATGAAATAAACCACCTAAAGTTATCAAGTTGTTATTTGTTTGAATTTTGGCTGGTTTGTGTTAATGACATAGAAAATTACATAATCAAAGTTGTGCTTCATAAAGATAAATTTGAAAGGAAGAAAGCATATAATAGGGATAGAGAGAACAGTTAGAAAGCTATAGTGCCAGAGCTAATAGAAAGACAAAAATATAACATTGTATCACTCATATGTGCAGTCTAAAAAAGTTGATCTCATAAAAGCAGAGAGTAGCATAGTGGTAACCAGATGCTGAAATCTTAGCAATGGTGTGTTGGGAAGATATTGGTCGAAGGATGCAAAGCTTTAGTCAGATAGAGCTAATTAGTTCAAGAGATGTATTGTACATGATGACTATAGGTATTAACGATATTTCTAGAAAAATGCTGTGAGAGTAGATTTAAAGTGTTCTCACCACAAAAATGATAACATTGTGAGGTAATATATATGTTAATTACCTACATTCATGCATTCATTCCACAATGTACATATATTTCAAATATCATGTTATACATAAATACTAATATTTTATTTGTCAAGTTAAAAAAGAAAGATCTTTGGCATCTGCTCAAAAAATTACAAATTAAAATGATAAAATGAAAAAAAATCTTTTTGTGCATGTAAAGAATTTGACTCGGATAAGTTAAGCTTAAAAATTGGTGGTGAACCTGATGAAAATATTAACAGTTTGGTACAGAGCTCAAGAAAGAGGTGAAGAAAATAGATTACAGAGTAATATTCCTATAGAATATTGTTAGATAAATGGATAGTAAGTGTTTCTACTTCTTAAATTATCCTAATATGTTTACTAGAACCACAAAGATTATTTTAAATTTAATAGCATCACCAATTTATTTAAATAATATTTGAAATATTGAACATTGAATAATATTTGAATATTTGAACATTTTCATTTTAAACAACTATTTGGATCCCGATGCTAACATAATACATCCTAGGTTAAAAAAATAAGAGCTTCTACTTCTATTTTTGGTCTTAAGAGACTATATTTTTATATGTCACTTTGTGTTAAAAGAAAATGGAGTTTGCTATTATAATCATTTTTTTAATCTTATTTATTGAGCTTTGCTTCTAAATGAACAGAAACATAATTTTTGGTATAGAGGATAACCCTCTGTTTCATGAGGGCACTATATTCCTTTCAAAATGTAACAAAGAGGCTGGGCACAGTGGCTCACGCCTGTAATCCCAGCACTGTGGGAGTCCGAGGCTGGCAGATCACGAGGTCAGGAGATCGAGACCGTCCTGGCTAACACGGTGAAATCCTGTCTCTACTAAAAATACAAAAAATTAGCCAGGCATGGTGGTGGGCGCCTGTAGTCCCAGCTACTTGGAAGGCTAAGACAGGAGAAGGGCCTGAACCCAGGATGCAGAACTCGCAGTGAGCAGAGATCGCGTCACTGCACTCCAGCCTGGGCAACAGAGCCAGACTCCATCTCAAAAAATAAAAAATAAAATAAAATAAAATAAAATATAAATAAAATGTAACAAGAATATACTTTGGACTCTGGACAAGAGTATGAAGCATAGACGCTTCTCCAAATTTTCCAGCAACACATGAAATTCTTTAGCTTTTTTTTCTTGCCAGCATCTCCATATCTAAAAAATTCCAATTAAGCTTTTTCTTTCTAATTTGTAAGTAGTTGAAAATACTGAATAAAGCTTTAAACTTTTATATTTTCAAAATGAATTTATTAGTGGTCCGACATAATATTTTACTTTTTCTACATGGTTTTTAAAACGAACCACTTCCAACAGGAGTAATACAAGTGACATTTCAGCAATTTCTATACTGTTGAAATGAACTAATAAATGGAAATTTTAATGCGAAAAAGTGTCTTTTAGAAATATATCCATAGATTCCATTGGTATATTTACATACTAGGGAGAGATGTAAAGGTTTTATTCAAAGAGTGGAGAGAATAGAACATTTTCATTTTAAGCAAAAATTTAAAAACTTCTTGTTCCTGATCTTATTAAAACTAACATATGATTCTTTGGAGTTTTAATAAAAATACCAGAATTAGAACAAAGCAAAAATTAAAGTATTCCAAACAGTGACTTTCAGGATAAAAAAAAAAGAAGTACTTCTTTCCAAACATCAGTGAATTGACATTTTAACTAGAAGTAATTGAGTCTAATTTTACCATACCTTTAAAATAAAAGGTCTTTCAAACACGCCTTTAAAATTACAATTTATCATGTTTAGGCTCAATTGTAAATTTGAGGGCTAAGTGTACACAGTTCAAAAACTTTTCATTTTGTTATTTCTCTTAAAAGTAATGGCTAAGCAATTACAATGAAATGGTTTATGAAGAGCTCTTATTATATTGTTAGAAATTAGTCAATATAACTTACTATATACATAGTAAGTTAATACATACTTATTTTTTATGTATTCCTAAACTTGTTTTTAAATATGCCAAGATGAATATCATCATTAGGTGGTTGAATGTGTGAGACTGAATTCTTTTATTAAGTACCTGATTTGGGACACTGTTTCATGGACAGTGAAACAATAAGACACTATAATCCAGTGTGCAGGAGGTGATTAGATCATTTTCTATGTGAGCATCAGGCTGCAACTTCCTAACCTAATTTCTACGGCATGTGTTCAATATGTTTCTTGACTATTCATTCCTCAATTAATAAACATTTTCAAAAGCCTTACCATGGCTAAGTTCTTATGTGCTAGAATTTTTTCACATGTCCTCAGTCTCAACTTTTTTTCAATTTCTCACTGGGAAACACTTGTTAGTTCATGCCAGCTCCTTTCTTTGCCTCTGGGTTGCAACTCTGTGGTCGTGTATTTCTACTCAGAAAGATCTCCTAGGTATATTTTTCAGATGCTCATTGAACATCAAGGAATATTGCATGTTACACCTGACTTCTAATAGATAATACTTTTTGGATGGTAATTAGTGGAGAGACTAGAGTTTTCCATCGCCTGTAAGACCTGATGAATTGGACCACCAAATTTTCCCTAAAGTATCTTGTTTCCTCTATACCTCAGAGCTAAGCTTCCCCATACTGCTCTCACTTCCTTTAGCCTTTCCCTCACTGAGTTTCCTATGAAGGAAAAAATTCCTACAGGATCAATGATCGTATTGAAGAAAAGGTCTCACTTCTGTCCACTCTCCACCAGGTGGAGAGGAGTTGGATACAGATTTACTTTTTGAGGAAAAAAATATAATCACATACGTTAAACAAAATAACTTCAAAAAATTAATCTACCTGATTTAAATCTAATCCATGTTGCTACATACTGAAAATATTAATGGTAATTAAATTATCTAGAAGAAGAAGAGATTTTTTTTTTTTTTTGGTCAGATGTTGGAATATCAGATGTAGCACTTAGAGTAGAACAGAGACCTCTCTCTAAATCCAGGAACAGAAATCAATCTCTTTTATAATTTGCTGTGTCTTTATTTTTATATTTCCTAAGCACTTGAATTTGTTAAGTTATATATTTGATAATGAAAAAATACATATATTTATAATGTATATTATAAAAATACATATATTTATAAAGATAATGAAAAAATACATATATTTATACATATATTTATTTAAAAATACATATATTTATAAATACATACATTTATAAAGTACCAACAAGTTACTGCTCTAGATAAAGATGTTTCAGCAACTCATACCTGAGAAGATTTACTAATGAGGGCTATGCTGTCGATTTTTAACAATCAGCACCTTTACTAGCAATGTAACAATGGTAAAAGCAAAACCCTGAGAAAGCATTTCTGCTGCACTTCATAGCCCAGGGGTAGAAAGGCTGATTTCCTTTGATAGTTGGCCACT
Organism: Mandrillus leucophaeus; assembly: GCF_000951045.1. NCBI lineage: Eukaryota > Metazoa > Chordata > Mammalia > Primates > Cercopithecidae > Mandrillus > Mandrillus leucophaeus. The sequence continues at coordinate 3,744,588 of NW_012102465.1, read as the reverse complement.
TTGCTATGACCAGGGGGTAATTTAATGAAAAAGGAGAAGCAGCAGCAGAGAAACGAACTTATGTTCCAACTTTGGAGATCAGTCTTTCTATTGGCACAGCAAACTATGATCGTTAAGAACTCTGGAATTAGAAATGGGAGATTTAAATCCCTGCTCAACCACTTACTAGATTTCCAATCTTGAGCAAGATAGCAAACCTCTGAAACAACTACAAAGTATAAATAGTGATTTAGCTTGCAAGACTTTTAGAAAGACAAAGGGAGGTCAACAATAACTGACTATTCATCAAGGTTTAGCTTGTAAAAATGTACAATAAATGGTAGAGTAATCACTGATAGTTGCTTTCTATAGTAAATTTTGGGATTCCTGAAGTAAAAATAAAGTAAGGAGTAATAATATAGGGGAAAAAAGGATGAAAAGCAGAGATTATGAAGCTTTACATGAAGAAAAAGGAAAGTAGAGAAGCAAATTGAATTTATAAAGATTTACAGAAAAATCCCTCAGAAACAATATTACAATAATTTGACATTGGGCTATCTGGAGAGAGACTGTGGTTAATTTGGGCAGCAGAGAAGCATGAAGGTAGTGTGGAGCAACATAAACTAGGACAATAAATCAAATTTAACAGAACCAAGATATAGAATGATACCTAGGCAGGTTGGAATATTACCAACAATTTTTTAGCAAGAAATAGACTCAAGTTCTGAACATGGACACTGAAACCATATGGCCTGGAACCAAATCTTGGCTTACTAGTTATGCATCCACGTACAAGTTACTTAACCTCTCTATGCCTCAGTTTTCTCACATGTAAAAATTAGTCGGTAATAATATCTACCTCAGTAGGATTGTTTGTAGTTTAAATTAATTAATATAAGCAAAGCACTAGACTCATGTTTCATACCTACTAACTGAATTATAAGTATAGTTATTATTATTATTTTAAATAATGTCCAAGGGTATAGTTTCCTTGAAGATGTCTAACTCTTCTGTATATGATTATCCACTTATGTATCTACTCCTAATTTTATCATTAATATCAATTTTAAATACCCTCATAAGTGACCTTGCTGTTTAACACCCATTGAATGAAGCCATTTATTTACAAGCCCCTTTCCCTCTACTAGAATGTTAATTCCTTGAGTCCATTGAGCAAGCCTTTTATATCTCTGAATTCTTAGCAAAGTAGTTTCCAAGTCTGGCTGTACATTAGAATACCCTAGAGAAACAAGAATATTAATCTCTGGGCTGAATTTAGATGAATACAATCAAATTATCTGCTGGGTGGGATATATTTTTAAAGTACTTCAGGTGAATTTAAAGGACAGCTATGATTATCTAGTGTTTTGCAATGAATTTGACATATAGTTTATGTTCTTCTTTCTTTTAATCAAAATTCAAATGATTTACAAAGCTACATGAATATGCATAATATAAATACAAGTATATGTATAAATACAAATAATCAAACAGTATATGCACAATAGCAGGAGAGTTTGATATCCAGAGGCATTAATAAAGATTTAATAAATATGTCAGTCAGGACCCTGGCAGGCAACAAATGGCACAGAAAACCTGGGTGTGGGGAGAGTTCGTAAAAACTGAGAAACAGTGAAGATTTACTACTGAAGGCTATGTTGCTTTCACTTTTTATACCTGTCCTTTTTCCCTATTGCTTAAACAATGTTCTTCCTTCAACTTCTTTGGTGAGACTAAAAGTAAAGCTCACCATATGTTTGTTACAATCTCCTACAAAATAAGGACTTCTTCCAGAATGTAAATCAATGATGTCCTTAAACACAGTGTTTTATTATTCTGACACATTTTTAGAGTGAAGCTTTGTCAATGAAAGAGACAGTGCATTGATTTACATTCTGGCACAAACTCTTTGTCTCCTGGTGGACTGCTCACATACAGTTTGTAGAACAGTACCTTGAGTAGTAATGGACTAGACTTTCCACATCAGCTTGAGAACTTGCTGAATATCTTTCATACAAAAGACAAAACAAATCAAAACAAAACAAAATTCCTTCGACCCACATTTCCCTCCAATTCTTTTACAGAGTTATCTGTGCTTATTATGGGTAACTCCTCTTTCACCAACCATTCATAAAGCCATTTCCACCAGGCTTTATCGAGGTCGCCTATTCTGTCAAATCAGTAGTCAATTTTCAGTCTTTATCTTTCTTGATTTCTCAGTAGCATTTGGCACAGTAGATCATCTGTGGCGACCTCAATGCTCACCTATTTATTCACATATCCAATTACCTACTCCACATGCTTGCTTACTTGGATATAAATGGGCATTTCAAACTTTATACATGTAAAACATAATTTTTGAATTGTTTTTCCCTGAACCTACTCTTCTCACATTCTTAACTCTTCTGACTCTTGCCACCTTGTTCCAATATGGAATGATCTCTCACCTAGATTCTTGGAACATCCCCTAACTACTCTCTCTGTTTTTATGCTTGCCTTCTTATGATATATTCTCAGCATATCAGCCAGAGTGATCTCTGGAAAACATAAAACACATAATCACTTTTCTGCTAAAAACCTTCCAATGACTTCTGAATTCAGGGTAAACTCCAAACACTTCTAAGACCTGCATGAGCTATACAGGGCTGCTCCTACCTTTGCTACTAACTCTGTGAGCTCGTCTATCACTGTCCCTTTCAGACACTGTTAAGGCCATGAGATCCACTTTGCTGGTCTATGGAAACATTTTGATATTAGCCACATTTCAGGTATATGTAAAAGGCAATTACATTTTAAATTTCACATTTGCACCATCAATTAAAAACAAAGTGCTGAATTTTAAATCTTATGAATACTATGACAATATTAGAAAAGACTTGAATATCATATTTGTGGACATTCTATGCCTGTAACCTTCACTAGACATAATTAGCTAATAATATTTTGAATAAGTTACACCTCAGTAATTATACTTTTAGAAACATTTCATTTAATTAGATATTTTGGTTGTCATTTAATGAATCGTCATTTGATTTATTGAGAGTAAATAAAAGACTTTTTCTTTTGGCTATCATCAGAGTTATAATTAAAAATCACATATTTTTCCACAATTCATTGAACATTTATTTAAGTTGAAAAAATTATAAAATATTAATTTTCACATATATATATATTACTAAAATAAAGGGAATAAATGGAAGTGACAACCTAAAATTAATGCACAACAGTGGAAATATATTACTCTCATGTGTAACTGAACACTACAATGAACCAAAATTAAATTAGATTTCTACTAAAAGCAAGTTGTATGTTAAAGATAGTTAAAGAGACAGTTTTATTAATAATAAATTAACACAAAAGCACAATTTTAGCTTTCAAATTATTGCAAATATCTTGAAATACAAAGTAATCTGTCTTATTAATCTTGTTTTATTTCAAGTACATGAAAAATAATTTAAAAAAAGCTCATACAACTCCTTGGCTCCATCAAGTAAACTATTGCTGTGTTTTGAATGTTTGTCCACCTCCAAAACTCATGTTAAAATTCAATTGCCAATGTAATGGTATAAGAAGGTAGGATCTTTAAAGGGTAAAGGTGGGTTTAATGCCTGTGTAAAAAAGCTCATGAAGTGGGCTCTTTTTCTTGGCCCTTCCACCTTCTGCCATGTGAGGAACAGCATTTCTCCCCTTCAGAGGATGAAGCGTTCAAGGCACCATCTTGGAAATAGATACTTTATTCTCACTAGACACCAAACCTACCAATGACTTGATATTAGACTTCTCAGCCTCAGCACTGTGAGAAATACATTTCTTTTTTTTTTTTTTTTTTTTAATAAAGTACCCATTCTCAGGTGTTCTGTTACAACAATATAGAATGGACTAAGACAACCACATTTCAAGTTCATTGGGTGTTGCCTCATTGTAAAATGTACTGAAAATATTAATCTCTTCAGTTCCAATATCTCTATTATGATTGTTACTCAATTATGATCTTGATCATTCATTATTTTAAGAATCATAATGAAAGCTAAAAATATTGATGTACATTTAATATTCAAAAGCACTTATCTATATAATGACATACATTATATTTCTAAATACTGACATCTATTTTTAATTGAGAAAAGAATGAGACTTATAATAAGAAAACAGTTTAGTCAGGTTTTACCTATAACAGCTATTTGACTCTGATCTATTCAATTAATTTTCCTGGTCTCCCACTTCTTCATCTGTAAACTAGGGTTTTCAAACTGATGAGTTCTAAGCTCTATGTCAATTCTAATGTCAAGATTGCATAATAATGTCTGGAGAAAAATGGTGGTTGCCTGTTTCCAAATTTCCTCCATACTCCCTCTAAAAATCTATAAATAAAATCAAGGATGAAAATAAAACCATATATGCATGGCCTATACCTTCAACATTAATTGGAAAAAGAGAATGCTGTACTCCCTACTTGTCTGGAAATAGAGAAAAGGAAAAATTCCCACAGAGTCCACCTGCAAGGAGAAAGTCAAACATTAAATGTCAAAGTACAAAACACAGGTTGGGACTTGGTAGTTCACAGCACTGATTAAATGAGGAGTTTTAAAGTGTGTGGGGGCAGGGTGTGGTGGTTTGCACCTATAATCCCAGAATTTTGAGAGGTCAAGATGGGCATTCACTTGAGGCTAGGAGTTCGAAATAAGCCTGGCCAATTGTAGCAAAACTTGATCTCTACTAAAATTACAAAAATTAGCCAGGCATAGTGGCAACTGCCTGTAATTCCAGCTACTCGGAGGGCTGAGGAACAAGAATCACTTGAACCCAGGAGGTGGAGGTTGCAGTGAGCCAAGATCATGCCAATGCACTCCAGCCTGGGTGACAGAGTGAGACTCTGTCTCAAAAAAAAAAAAAAAAAGGAAAATGAAAAAAAAGTAAAGTGTTTGGGATTGGAAGTAGCAACCTCAGAGAGCAATAATTAATTTCTAATGAGTGCTACTCTTTCTCTACAAGTATGTATCTCCCTCATAATAAAAATAAGAACAACCACCACAACAACAAAATAAATGAAGAATCCCAAAGAAACAAGAAGGAAACAATAATGTGTCTTGTCCACACCAACACAATCTATAAAAGAAATTGCAGAGTAGAGTACAGAAGAGGGCATTCTTAAACCGTAAACATTGTTCATGAAATGAATAGGAATAGAAAAAAGTCAATCACATCTACACAACAATATTGTGGTAAATCAGAAATGGACAATGCATTTCTGAGGAAAACAATTTTCCCTCTGAAGGCAACCAAATACAATAAATCAAATATACTCAAACACACAATTGAAGATATAAAAACCTCCTTGAATCAGAAATATAAATACTAGAACTATAAATGGACATAAAACAGATTTTAATGAAACAAAAAAATGAATTAACTCAGGAAAGATACAGAAAAAATGACAAAATAATATCAGAAATAAAGATAAATTATAAGGGGCTCAAGGGAGAAGGATTCAAATGAAAATTTAATAAAGGGCATTGACTAAAAACAGGAAAAAATGCTAACAGAATAAAAATGAAATAAAGAATAAACAAAATGGATCAGAGAGAAAGTAGTTGACATGAAAGAGAAATAAATAAGTTGATATAGTATCCTTGAAGAAGCAAGAAAAAAATGATGAAACAGAACTGTTATTTACAAGTATAATTATGAAAGTTTTCAACTATAAAAGAAGTCTCCAGTCTAGACTTGAAAGGGATTACTGTGTACTGAAGAACGTTGACCTGGTACAATCACTCTGAGACACATTCTAATAAACCTTTTAGTTAAAGAAAAATAAAAAGAAAATAAATATTCAGGGCCTCCAGGTAATAAGTTGAAATAACACACAAAAAGCATGAGAATTAGAAAGGTATCTGAACTTTCCAAAGCAACATGTAAAGCAAGGCAACAGTGAAGGAGTATTTTTGAGAAACTTAAAGAAATAAGAGTGCCCTAAGCTTTCCTTTGAGTGAATAGACTACAGAAAAAAGTTTTGAACCTGAAGAACTAAAGCAAGTGTACATATATGCTATTCTAAGGAATCTACTAGATTCTTTAGAGCTTTATTCAACCAACAGATGGCTGAGAATATTTTGGCAAATGAACTGGTAGTGAGAAATTTATATTTTAATTTTAGAATAAAGATGAAATAATAGGTAGGGTTATAAATAGAAGAAAAATATATAAATACTATGTTTTCTGCCAAAGTAGAAATAATGCTGCAACAACAACAACAACAAAAGAGTAGTAAAATAGAGGAACTCTGTGTAAGCTTTTAGGAAAGCAAGATAGAGTTTTCCAATCTACATTTGGAGGACCTGAGGCATTGTGAGGCTAGAGCAATTACCTCCACCTTGGTACTGTCTTTACCCTCTTGTCCTCTTGTTGTAAATGTTTTAAGCACACCTTGTTTCTTAATTCAAATAAAGGAGAACACATCAGCTATGGAAACTCATAATTTTTGATTCTTTCTCTATAAATTTATCTGCATCAAATCCATCCTGACACATTAACTTCCGGTTCATGACGACATGCCTATCCCTGGTCATGATTATTCTCTCCATCTACAACCTTGAAATTATGTCTTACAGTTTTCTCACTGACACCTGGGTGCACTTTTGAGTTTTCAGTTACCTAATTGACACCAAATCTATCAAAATTTATATTTCAGATATATAACACACCTCTGAATTATGGAGCTTATCCATACAACATACTGACATCTACCTTTTAGCTGATAGTACCCATTTGCTTCTCAAATCTTCCTGTGAGAATTTCCCATACTTTATTCCCAGGTTTTCCACATAAAGACCCCAAATCTCTTTCTTGAGTTCCAGCTGCAAATTAACAGCTCCAATTTGATGCCTCACAGTGAAATTATATGCACTGAGTCAAAATCTATTTTCCTACTTCACACCTTATCTTCCCTCTTTACATTATATTTTTGTAATGTCATAGCTGTTCACCCGGTCACTAAAGAAGAAAGCTGTATGTTATCTTTGATTATCCCCTATACTTCAATACTACTTTAACATCTGTTTGGGCATTAGAGACAGTTCACTTTGTCTTTTAAAGGTCTTCAGATTCTATTGGCTTTAAAACCCCAATTGTCAATATCTTGGGTTAGGGCTTATATCTTTTCTGTATAATTGAAATAGCCTCTTAATTCACATTTCACCTTTGATTCACCCTCTATACAATTTACAGAATAATCTTATCCAAATATAAATCATGTAATACAATTGATTGCTTAAATTCCTCTGAAGATTTCCTAAGGCCTAAAGCCACATTTTTAGTCTCATCTGCTGCTGCTTCCTCTTTGTTATGATTATGCTTCCGAAATAATAACTACTTACAGATAGGCCTTTGGAGCCAGGCTTTCCGGATTACACACTGCTTTTTATGCAGTGTAAGAAGCCCACCACTTATATGACCCCCTTTGCTGACCTGATATCACCTCTTATCTGAAGATTGCCCTGATACCTTGTCGCCTTGTCAAATTAATTACAGTGCTCTCTCCAATGCACTACCATCATAATATAATATTATTATATGATATATTATAATAGAAATTTGTACTAAAACTTCTATTATTATATTAATGGCTATACATTTTTATTTGTTTATATCCATGTCTACCTTGTCTGACAAGGCAGAAATTGCCTTAAAAGAAGAAATCAAGCATACAGCATCTGTCATAGCATAAATCCAAGAACTAGAAGTATTTAATAAATGTTAGTTGAATGAATACATGAATGAATCACATAAATTGTAGTTTAAGTATCACTGAATCAAGCTTTTATCGTTTTGAAAAAATGATCATTTATCATTTTGAATTCCTTATTTTTTACTTATATTCTATAAAATAATTTATAAATTAAAGTTCCTTTTGTAGTAGGTCAAGTTGTAACCATTGTTCTTTTTATGTTTAAATCATATAACAAAAAATATTTTGGTGAATAAATTAATACACTTAAAAATTTACACAGTCTTTCTAGTTACAAGCAGGCAAAATAAATCAATTATTATTCACCCACTGAGTGGGCCTCAAAGTCATATGATTATTTAAATGTAACATGTGACAAACTAAAAATATAAGTGAGTCATATTGTCATGGATCTACTTAACCCACTTTGCCAATCTAGTTTATTCACAAGACAATATATTTGTATTTCCTAAGCATCCGTTGTGTGTTTTAACTATCTTCCATCTTTGCATAAAATATACATATTTAGAAAATGTGTTAATTTTCATAATAGTATTCTAAATCTGAATTGTAAAAACTAATACCTTTTATCCATATATAGAAAGTTACTTTTATTTGCTATATTTTTAAAATAATTACGTCAGTATTTTGTAGGATTACAACTAAGACAACACATTTACAACTTCTAGCATTATACTTGATATATAAAAGGTGCACAAAAAATGTTATTATCTGTCTCATTCCTGACAATTCCAAGTAAGCCACATATGGAGAAAATAGATTTTCAGAGGACAATTTATCTTTTAGAAAATAATAGAGCCTCATTTACATTTTCCTATTGACTCCTTATTTAAACCATGGGAAACATAATAGCAGTATCACCTGTATATGCACAATTACCATACTAATTTACATTGTCAAAAGAAATTCACTGAATACAACAAAATAAGGTTCTTACCCAATGTTGCTTTTTAAAATCATTATTGTCTTTTACCCCATTATTGAATAATATTTCTTAGCGTTTTTATTATCTCCATAAATTTTCCCACTAAATAATCCACCAAATTATTTTTCTTAGGAAAATAAATCATCATCTTATAAGCTTCAACTTGACAAAGATTTAGGTGACAAGAATTTGAAATGTCAAAAATATATAATTTACTTTATTTCATTTACTTTTGGTATGCTGCTGTCTAAATCCTGTCTTCTAGACTCAGGTCAGATTTCCAGATCTCATATTTTATATGGTGTCTTGCAATTCTCCATTTTCTTGAACATTTATCTTCTATTTTCAGATCTAAAAGTGTTGGGAAAATTGCCTTAAGACTTATTGTGAGCAGCAAGTTTGAGGCAATGTGAGCTTGACCAAAAATCCTGTTATATATTCCTGGATGCTAATGAATATTTTAATTAATTTTAAAAACTGTCTTTTAGTTCTAAAACAATGACTATTATATTGTTTCCTTACATTTCCCTCAGACATTTCTATATGTTAATTCTACATCAAGGCTGTTTGAAAAACACATCCTTGGGTAAAGAATTTTAGTTGATTCGCTCATGTGTGTAAAGATTAACAATAAATATACAATTTACTTTCTTTTAAATCTCATCATACATTTTTATTGACCTTCCAACCTTACTTTCTTTTAAATCTCATCATACATTTTTATTGACCTTCCAACCTCTTCTGTAAAAGGATCCTAAACATAAATGTGGCTCTGGATAGAATGATTAAGCATGGGAACAGCTTTTGTACATTTTTTGGTATGTTATTTTTCCATCTTCATTTTCTTCTTTTAAGCTTCATTTTTGGAGGGTTATGCATCATCTGTGACCAAAATTTGGAGATGCTATGCCCCAAAATGAAAGACAGGCAAAGATAATGAACACACAGTATCTTTACAAATACATGTAATTAATAAAATTCAGCCAACTTTCCAGGCTTTGTCTGGTTCTTTCCTTTAAGTAAAAGCAATATGAAATTTTTCTCCCACATAATTACACAGAACACAACCTATGGACAGAAAAATAGTATGTTTAATGTAAATAAATATTGGTTGTATCTTAGACTCTATTTTATAGCATGTGTTGTTTGAATTTTTATATTTGTACAAGGCATTTTCATCCTGTTTAGGATGCCTGCTTAATGTATCTAACAGCTTTAAATGCAGATACTTCTTAATAAGTATTAATTGTTGATGATATTATTTATGAACCATAACAATTGCCAGTATGTACAAACATGATTATTTTAAAAGATGTAAGCCAAGCTATTTATACAAAGATAATTTAATTTGAATTTCTATTGTTCCTCAAAGGAATGAAAAATGCATTAAAGGAACAAAAAATGCATTTTCTTCTATTTGAGGAACTGCTTTGAAAATGCCATGACTTGGTGACTACTGTACTTTGCTTCAAGACTGAATTAAAAGACAGAGACAATATTCCATTTCCTTGTTGCTACTAGGGATATATTAAGCAGAAAATAAAGACATTATTATTTTGAATGAGTTTTCCAAGTCCGGTTGAGTCAAAGTTTGTCTCCAAAATATATTTAATGTAGTCTGCAATGTTGTGAAAGCTGAAATAAACATGAATGACACTTGAGAGCACTGGCCAGAATATGTTGCTTGCTGATGCCCCGCTAATTTTTTTTAACCTAAAACATTGACATGGAAATTGAGTAGTAGACTAAATCAGAAAATCATGTTAAATATATTAGTGAGAACAGTCACCTGAAGCTTTCCAATTCTTCTATTAACACAAAATAAAACATTTTATAAATATTTCTGGACAGCTTTGGAAGTAGTGCATGACATCTTTTTAAAAAATCAATAATCTTTGTTTTTAGAGCAGTTTTGTGTTCACAGCAAAACTAAACAGAAAGTACAGAGTTTTCATATACTCCCTGCCCTCCTTCACATACAACCTCCCCAACTACCAGCATCCCAAACTACTATGGTACATTTGTTAAAATTAATGAAACTACATTGACACATCATTATCACCCAAAGTCTGTAGTTCACATTAGAATTCAGGTTTGGTGTTGTACACTCTATGGGTTTTGAAAAGCATATAATGGCATGTATCTACTATTGTCATATTATGTATAATAACTTTACTGCCCTAAAAACCCTCTTTGTTTGCTTAACCTCTCTCGCTCCTACCTAACCCCTGGAAACCACTGATAATTTTATTGTCTCAACTGCCTTTTCCAGAACATCATATAGTTGAAATCATATAGTATGTAGATTTCTCAGATTGATTTCTTTCACTTAGCAAAAGTATCCTCCATGTCTTTTCGTGGCTTGATAGATCATTTCTTTATAGTGCCACAGTTTATTTATCCATTCACCTACTTAAAGACATTTTGGTTGCTTCCAAATTTACAAATATGAATAAAGCTACTATAAACCTCCATTTGCAAGTATTTGTGTGGACATAAGTTTTGAGCTCATCTGGGTAAATTTCAAGGAGCATGATTTTTGGATTTTATGGTGAGAGTATGTTTAGTTTTGTAAGAAACTGCCAAACTCTCTCTTAGAATGGTTATACCATTTTGCATTTCCACCAGCAGTGAAACAGAATTTCTATTGCTCCACATCATCACCAAGATCTGTTGCTGTCAGTGTCTTGGATCAGGCCATTTTAATAGGTAGTCAGTAGTATCTCATTGTTTTAATTTGCAATTCCCTAATGACATATGATGTTGAACATATTTTTGTATGTTTAATTGCCATCTGTATGTCTTTTCAGGTCTGTTCATATAATTTGCCCATTTTTTTTTAGTAAGGTTGGTCATTTTCTTATTGTTGAATTTTAGGCACTAATTGTGTATTTTGGACAGCAGATTTTTTTATAAGATGCGTCTTTTGCAAAGATTTTCTCTTAGTCTGTAACTTGTCTTTTCATTTTCTTGACACTGTATTTTGCAGAGCAAAAGGATATAATCTTACCTGCCCAATACAGTTCTATGTCATCTTTCTCAGATCACTGCAAGCATCAGTCTATGTAATTTTGTTCAAAATAGACTGTTATCTTCTTCAGGGCAAAAGGTGTGTGTGTGTGTGTGTGTGTGTGTGTGTGTGTGTGTGTGTGTATGTATGTATTTAACATTGACCTCAGCAGTTTTTCATTAATATGTGGGTTAATCTTTGTGGCAAGCTATATTATTATTTTAAAAGATTCACTCTCTTCCTTCACATTTAAGGGCAGAATCTACTTTCCTATCCCTTAAATCTGAGCTTGACAATGTGTTTGTTTAACCAATAGATTTTAGGAAAAAATGCAAGTAGAACTTTAAAAATAGTTGTACAATTAAAATTTTAGCCTATGAACTTTTTCCACTGTCAGAAAAAGACCATGCATGGCTTTGCCTACTGGACCCAGGAGAATGAATAATTCATGGATCAAAATTCAGCCTTTAAACATAAATCCATCTTCAGCCCATCACAGAGCTGTGAAAATAATTGTGTAAAGCTATTGAATTTGGGATGATCAGCACCATCAAAGTGTCCATCAAATGATGCAATGCCATATTTAGAAAATGACTTATTCATATAAATAAGTACCTCTTTGAATGTAGTCAGATCAGCCCTATTCTAAAATTCTAAATTCTAAATTTTATTCTAAAATTCTGAGTTAAAATTATCAAGATTTCTTTCTCATGTGAGATAAGCGAAAAGCAAAAATCACATTGGGATTTTATTTAACCAAATGAAGAAGAACTCTGATCTCCTCTAATGTTAAAAAATCAAATTATGTAAACCTAAATGTCACACATATACCCTATTTTATATTCTACTTATAATAGATAAGGAATACCATTTTACTAACATTTCACCAGTGTTTCTTCTACTTGAATTAATATTTTTCTTTGATTTAGAATTTTTCCCCCAATTTATTCTCCAATTAGATATAATAAATAATCCCCACTTTATCATATTTAAAATTAAATGATTACTGATATTGAGGAGAAAACATGTTATTTTCATAGGAATTGTGGTGATCATAGATTATTTGACAAAGTTCTTATACAGCAACAAAAGTGTATTTGTCAATGTGCCAATTACATATACCCTGGAGCCATGGAGAAATGCAAAGTGTGAAGCAACATAGTACAATATAAAGAGGCATTATCAGATGCAATAGTGTATAGTTCCCCATTGGCTCAGGCACTACGTATAGGAACTATAAGAGAAGTCAATCAATCTTTTTGAGTCTCAATTTCCTTATCTTAAAGGAAATGAGTATATCGAATAATATTATCTAATCGTCTCTACCAAATTGAAGAGGCAAAGTAAGGTAGCTGAATAGAATCCTCCAATGACTGTCAACACCTGACACACAAAATCATCAAATTGAACAACTATCCACACAAGAAAGCACTTCCGTAAGAACCAAAAATCAGGTGAGCAATCACAGTACCTGGTTTTAATATCATATCGAGGAAAGAGACACTGAAGAGGGCAGTAAAGACAGCCTGGCACTGCTTACACCACACCTCCCACATCATCCAGAAGCAGTGGGGCACACAGAATCTGTGTGCTTGGAGTAGGGACAGCAAAATAATTGTGTGACTTTGCATTGGAACTCACTGTTGCCCTGTCAGAGTGAAAAGCAACATGGGGCAGAATTCAGCTGGTGTGCATGGAGGAAACATTTAGACCAATCCTGGTCAGAAGGGAACTGTCTACCACAGCAGTGGGGATCTGAGTTTGGACTAGCCCTACCATCATAAGCGAAAGAGGTCTGGTTTCTAAATAAATTTGAAAAGCAGTCTAAGCCATGAGGACTGGAATTCCTTGACAAGTTCTGGTGCTGTGCTGGGCTCAGAGCCAGTGAATATGGGGTGCATATAACCTAGTGAGACATCAGCTGCGGCAGTTAAGGGAGTGCTTCTGTCACCCCTCCCCTAACCCCAGGTAATACAGCTCCAGGAGAGTCTATTGCTGCTTGAGGAAAGGAGAGGATAGAGTAAAGAGGATTTGTCTTGCATCCAGCTAAGCCATAGTAAAATAAATCAACAAACAGACTCCTGAAGTCCCTGATTCCAGGTATTTATAGACCTGCCCTGGCTGGAAGGAAACCACTGCCCTGAAAGAAAAGACCCAGGCCTAAAAGGATTCTACAGATTCTGACTAAAGAGTCATTGGGCCTTAAATAAACATTAGTGGTAGCCAGGCAGTACTCACCATAGACCTAGAGTATGGCACTAGTCCGGCAGGATTCACCACCTGCTAACTAAAGAGCACTTGGGCCTTGAATAAACACCAGCAGTAGCCAGGCAATAGTTGCCACAGGCCTTGGGAGACAGCCAGTACTGTGGTGGCTTCAGCTGTGACCCAACATAGCTCCAGTGGTGCTGACCACAGGAGTACTTGTGTCATCCCTCCACCAACTGCAGGCAGCTCAGCATAAAGATAGAGATATTTTGTTGGGAGGAAAGTAAGGGAAGAGAATAAACAACTGTGCCTGGTAATCCAGGGACGTCTCGTGGATCTTACCTAAGAGCACTAAGGCTGTATCTCCATAAGACTGCAAGATTTATAGCATTACTGGGCTTGGGGGTGTCCCTTAATGCAGATATGGTAGCAGTCACAAAAGACTTAATCACAATACTCAATTCTCTTTGAATACTTGGGAAGTCTTCTCAAGAAGGACAAATACAAACAAGCCCAGACTGTGAAGATTGCAATAAATACCTAACTCTTCAATGCCCAGGCATCTATGAACATCCACAAACATCAAGACCATTCAGGAAAACATGATCTTACCAAATGAACTAAAGAAAGGACAAGTGACCAATCCTAGAGTGAAAGATATTCAAACAGAGAATTCAAAATAGCTGTTTTAGGAAGCTCAATGAAATTCAAGATAACACAGAGAAGGAATTAGAATCCTACCAAATAAAAAAAAAATTAACAAATAGATTAAAATATCTTTAGCAATCAAGCAGAAATTATAGAGCTGAAAAATTCAACTGACATACTGAAGAATGCATCAGTCTCCCAACAACAAAATTGATCAAACAGAAGAAAGAATTAGTGACCTGGAAGACAGGCTATTTGAAAACACAGAGTCAGAGCAGACAAAAGAAAAAAGAATAAAAATAATAAAGGATGCCTAAAAGATCTAGAAAATCGCCTCAAATGGGAAAATCTAAGAGTTATTGCCTTTAGAGAGGAGGTAGAGAGAAAGATCAGGGCAGAAAATGAATTCAAAGGGAAAAAACAGAGGATTTTCCAAAGCTAGAGAAATATGTCAATATTCAAGTGCAAGAAGGTTATAAAACACCAAGCAGATTTAATCCAATTAAGACTACGACAAGACATCTAATAATCAAACTCCTAAAGCTCAAGGATAAAGAAAGGATTTTAACAGTAGAAAGAGAAAAGAAACAAATACCATACAATGGAACTCCATTATGCCTGGAATCAGATTTTTCAGTGGAAACCTTACAGGCCAGGAAAGAGTGACATAACATATTTAAAGTCCTGAAAGAAAAAAAAAAACTATACTAATATATCCAGTAAAAATAACCTTCAAACATGAAGGAGAAACAAATAGTTTCCCAGACAAACAAAAGCTAAGGGATTTTGTCAACATCAGTCCTGTCCTATAAGAAACACTAAAGGAAGTTCTTCAATCTGAAAGAAAAAAATGTTAATAAGTGATAAGAAATTATATAAAGGTACGAAATTCACTGGTAATAGTAAGTACACAGATAAACACAGAAAAATGCTGTAATTGTGGTGTGTAAACTACTCGTGTTTTGAGTGGGAAGGCTAAAATATGAACCTTTAAAAACTAATAACTACAACAAATTCCAAGAAATAGTATAATAAGACATAAATAGACACAATAAACTTTTTTTTAAATGTGGAGGATAAAGAGTGGAGTTTTTATCAGTTTTCTTTCTGCTTGTTAATTTGTTTGTCAACAGTGTAAAATCATGGGCTATAAGATATTATTTCCACATCTCATGGTAACAAAAGCTGCAACAGATATACAAAAAAATAGAAAGCAAGAGATTAAAACATACCACCAGAGAAAATCACCAGCACATAAGGGAAGGGAAGGGAAGAGAAGGGAAGGGGAGG
>NW_012102465.1:3676762-3728716 GCF_000951045.1 Mandrillus leucophaeus | reverse complement strand
AGAGAGAGAGGAAAAGGGAGAGGGAAAGGGAGGGGAAGGGAGGAGAAGGGGGAGGGAAGGGGAGGGGAGAAGGGAGAGAAGACTATAAAACAACTAGAAAAATAACAAAATGAAGGTAGTGAATTCTTACTTATCAATAATAACATTGTGTGCAAATGGGTTAAACTCTCCAATCAAGAGACATAGAGTGGCTGCCTAGAAGAAACATACTTCACTTACAAAGACACACATGGACTGAAAATACATGGATGGAAAAATACGTTCCATGCAAAAGGAAACAAGAAAAAAGCAGGAGTAGCTCCACTTATATCGGATAAAATAGATTTCAAGACAAAAAAAAAAAAGACAAAGAAGTTCAATACATGTTGATAAAGGGATCAATACAGCAAGAAGATATAAAACTATAAATATATATGTACTCAACACCAGAGCACTCAAATATATAAAGCAAATATTAGTACTAAAGAAAGAGATAGATTCTAACACAATTATAGCTGGAGATTTAACATACAAGTCTCAGCATCAGACAAGTCATCCAGATAGAAAATGAACAGAGAAACACTGGACTTAATCGGCAGTATAAACCAAATGGTCCTAATAGACATTTGCAGATAGAATAAAACTAGAAATCGATAACAAGAGGAATTTTGGAAACTACAAATACATGATAATTAAGCAATATGCTCCTGAATGACCAGTGGATCAATAATGAAATTAAGAAGGAAATTTTAAAATGTTTTGAAACAAATGATAATTGAAACACAACATACCAAAACCTGTTAGAGACAGCAATAGCAGTACTAAAAGGAAAGTTTATAGCAATAAGCTCCTACATCAAAAGAGTAAAAAAACTTCAAGTAAACAATCTAATGATGCATTAGAAAAGCAGGAGCAAACCAAACCCAAAATTTTTAGAAAGGAAACAATAGAGATCAGAGCAGAAATAAATAAAATTGAAACAAAAAAAAAATACTAAAGTTCAACAAAATGAAAATTTATGTTTTGAAAGAAGCAAAATAAACCTTAGGTCATACTAAGAAACAAAAAGAGATGACTCATAAATAAAATCAGAGATGAAAAAAGAGACATTACAACTGATATCACAGAAATTCAAAGGATCATTAGATGCTACTATGAGCAACTATATGCCAAGAAACTGGAAAACCTAAAAGAAATGAATCAATTACTAGACACATACAACCTACCAACATTGAAACATAAAGATATATAAAACCTTACTACACCAATAACAAGTAATGAAATTGCAACCATAATAAAAAGTCTTCCAGCAAAGAAAAACTTAGGACCCAATGGCTTCAGTTGATTTTATCAAATATTTAAAGAAGAGCAAATACTAATCCTACACAAAGTAGTCCAAAAAATAGAGGATGAAGGTATACTTCCAAACTCATTCTACAAGGTGAATAGTACCCTGATATCAAAACGAGACAAAGACACATCAAAAAAAGAAAGCTATAGGCCAATATGTCTGATGAACATTGATGTAAAAATCCTCAAAAAAATATTGCCAAACCTAATTCAACAACACATTAAAGAGATCACTCATTATGATCAAGTGGCATTCATCTCAGGGATGCAAAGATGGTTCAACATCTACATATCAATTAATGTGACATAGCATATGAACAGAATGAAGAACAAAAACTATATAGTTATTTCAACTAACACTGAACAAGCATTTGATAAAATTCAACATCCTTTCATGATAAAAACCCACAAAAATGAGTATAGAAGGAACATACATCAACAGAATAAAAACCATATACAACAGACACAGAGGTAGTATAATACTAAACAGGAAAAAAATGAAAGCCTTTCTTCAGAGATCTGGAGCAAGTCAAGGATACCCACTTTCACCACTATTATTTAACATAGTACAGAGTTCAGAAATTGTAGCTGGAACAATAAGACAAGGGAAAGAAACAAAGGGCATCCAAGTTGGAAAGAAAGAAATCAAATTATCTTCATTTACAGGCAACGTACATTTATATTTGGAAAAATCTAAAGAGACTACCAAAAACCGATTAGAACTAATTTTAAAATTCAGCAAAGTTTCAAAGAAAATCAACATGCAAAAATCAGTAGCATTTCTATCTGCCAACAATCTGAAAAAGCAATCAAAACGGTAATCCCATTTATGATAGCTACAAATAAAATAAAATGCCTAGGAATAAATTTAATCAAAGAAGTGAAAGAACTCTACCATGAAAATTATAAAACATTTATGCAAGATATTTAAAAGAACAGGAAAAAATGAAAGATATGTTTATGGATTAGAATAATCAATAGTATTAACATGTCTATAAAGCCATCTGCAGATTTAATGCAATCCCTATCAAAATACCAATGACAGTATTCACAGAAAAAGAAAAAATAATCCTGAAGTGTATATGGAACCTCAAAAGACCCAGAATTGCCAAAGCCATCCTGAGCAAAAAGGACAAATCTGGAGGAATCACATTACTTGACTTCAAATTATACTACAGAGTTATAGTAACCAAAACACCATGGTAGTGGCATAAAAACAGACACGCAGACCAAGGAAACATAATCAAGAACACAGAAATAAATTCATACATTTGCAATGAACTCATTTTCAACAAAGGTGCCAAGAACATACATTGGGGAAAGGACAGTCTCTTGGATAAATGGTGCTGAGAAAACCGGATGTTCATATGGAGAAGAAGGAAACTAGACCCTTATCTCTTGCCATATGCAAAAACCAGATCAAAATGAACTAAAGACTTAAATTAGGCCGGGCGCAGTGGCTCACGCCTGTAATCCCAGCACTTTGGGAGGCCGAGGCAGGTGGATCATGAGGTCAGGAGATCGATACCATCATGGCTAACATGGTGAAACCCCGTCTCTACCAAAAACACAAAAAATTAGCCGGGCATTGTGGCAGGTGCCTGTAGTCCCAGCTACTCAGAAGGAGAATGGAGTGAACCCGGGAGGCGGAGGTTGCAGTGAGTCGAGATCGCACCACTGCACTCTAGCCTGGGCCACAGAGCGAGACTCCGTCTCAGAAAAAAAAAAAAAAAAAAAAAAAAGACTTAAATTTAAGACCTGAAACTACTAAAAGGAAACACTGGGGAAACTCTCAGGACATTTGTCTGGGCAAACATTTCTTATTTATTACCCCAAAAGCACAGGCAGCCGAAGCACAAAGTGACAAATGGAATTACGTCAAATTTAAAAGCTTTTGCAGTGGCAAAGGAAGCAGGGTGAAGAGACAACCCACAAAATGGGAGAAAATATTTGCAAACTATCTATTTGACAAGGGCTTAGTAACTAGAATATATATACAACTCAATAGGAAAAAAAAAAAAAACAATAATCTGATTAAAAAATGGGCAAAGATCTAATCTGAATAGATATTTCTCAAAAGAAGATATGCAAATGGAAAACATGTATATGATAAGGTGCTAAACATCATTGATTATTAGAGAAATGCAAACCAAAGCTACAGTGAGACATCATGTCACTCTGATAAAAAATACTTTTTATTATTATTATATTTTAAGTTCTGGGATATGCGTGCAGAACGTTCAGGTTTATTACATAGATACACACGTGCCATGGTGGTTTGTTGCACCCATCAACCCATCATCTACATTAGGTATTTCTCCTAATGCTATCCCTCCTCTAGCCTCTCACCCACCAACAGGCCCTGGTATGTGATGTTCCTATCCCTGTGTCCATGTGTTCTCATTGTTCAACTCCCACTTATGAGTGAGAACATGCGGTGTTTGGTTTTCTGTTCCTTCGTTCGTTGGCTGAGAATGATGGTTTCCAGCTTCATCCATGTCCCTGCAAAGGACATGAACTCATCCTTTTTTATGGCTGCATAGTATTCCATGGTGTATATGTACCACATTTTCTTTATCCAGTCTATCATTGATGGTTCCAATTCTTTACTACTGTAAACAGTGCTGCAGTAAACATATTTGTGCATGTGTCTTTATAGTAGACTTTACATTCCTTTCAGCATATACCCAGTAATGGGATTGCTGGGTCAAATGTTACAAAAATGACTTTTATAGAAAAAACAGGCAATAGTGAATGGTGAATTCTGGCAAGGATGGGGAGAAAAGAGAACTCTCACACACTGTTGGTGAGAATGTAAATTATTACTATGGAAAAGAGTATGGAGGTACCTCAAAATACTGCTAGGTATATACCCAAAAGAAAGAAAATCAGGTTATTGAAGAGATATCTGCACTCCCATATTTATTGCAGCACTATTCACAATAGCCAACATTTGGAATCAACTAAGTGTTCATCAACAGATGAAGGGATAAAAAAAACTGTGCTGCATATACATAATGGATTCAGCCAGAGAAAAGGATGAGATCCTGTCATTTGGAACAACATGGATGGAACTGGAGGACACTATGTGAAGTTAAATAAGCCAGGCACAGAAAGATAAACTTCATACATTCTCACTCATTTGTAAAAGCTAAAATTGAACAGTTGAACTCATGGAGATAGAGAGTAGAATGGTCATTACCAGAGGCTGGAAATGGAAGTGGGGTGGTCAGGAGAGGGGGTATGTGGTAGTGACTGGATACAAAAATACAGTCAGATTGAATGAATAAGATCTTGTATTTAATAGCAGAATAGTGACTATAGTGAAAAATAATTTAATGTGCATTTTAAAATAATTAAAAGTTTTATTGGAATGTTTGTTAACACAAAGACATGACAAATGTTTGAAGTGATGGATACCCCATTTACCCTGATGCACTTATTATACATGGTAGGCCTGTATCAAAATATCTCATTTACCCATAAATTTATATTTCTACTATGTACCCATAAAAATGAAAAATTAAATTTTTGTTTTAGAAAAGTCTCTTTCAGCGCCAATGTTCCATGATTCCCCTACTTTAATAAATACTGGTCCTTGTCTTCACGGGAAAATTGGGAAACCTGCATACATGAAAAGGGAGGAGTGTTCTTTTGCCTCCATTAGAGAAATGGACATCTTTTGTCATCATAGCCATATACATGCCTTTTGCACCAAATCATGGCATGTTCTTTCTTGTCTTTCAGCTTTATCTAATACTACTCCTAAAACCACTCTCTCTCCATTCCCACCAGGCATCCTAGAATTCTCTCAGCTCCAATGGAACCACTTGCACACATTGGTTATGCTGCCCCAGTTCCCACCTCCTACTTAGCCTCAGGTCTCATTCAAAGTTCACCGCCTCCGGAAATCTTTCCTTGAAGGCTGCATTAGCTGTCTTATTATAGTCTCCAAAAAGCACATTTTGTTTTTCATTTTTAGTATTAATCACACTTAAAATTATTTTTAAGTATCAGTCTTTGTCCCACTAAACTGAAAATAACGACTAAGTCTTTTATATTTCACAGTGTACCCTATCCCCTTCATAATGCCTGGCACATAGTGAAAACTCTATAAATATTTTTAAGTTGACATACCTTTTAATATTCTACCACTCATTCTAATTCTTGGCATGTAGAAACAAAAGGCTTAGTTCTCACAGCAGGTTGGGATAAACAAAATTAAGTTGGACATTTTAGAAGCAGTTGTTTTCTGAAAGAACTTGGTATATTGAATGTAAAATAAAATAAAATAAAATAAACCTCTAAGTTAATAAAGAGCAAGAACAAACAGAATAAACCTTACTCAAATATAAACATTTTCATGAGTCATGCTTAAAAGCCCTCTTTATTCTAAGAGGCAGATTGAAATGTTATCATAAAATTCCCACACAAAATATCACATGTGACTTGGCAATTTTTCCTAGGCAAAAGAAATCGCATCTTACAGACTCCAGGATTTTTTAAAATAAAAATTATATAAAGAGACATTTCAAAAGATACCAAAAATGTGAAAACCCAAAAGTCTTTCTCGACTCAGTGCTAAGAGACCATCAACATACAATAAGGTATCAAATTTGTGAAGTAAGTTTTGGGAGACAGATTGTCTAAGAAATCATACAAAGAACATCTGCCCCACTTAAGGTATCTCAGTTTACTACAATGAATCAATATTGAGTGCAATATTTTTGGATAGCACAATAAATATATCAATATCAAATTTAATAAAAGTATGCTAGAACTCAAAGAAAATGCAGAGATTACTTAACCTCAGCTTCTTGTTTTAGGATATGGAAACTGTCCTTGCAGCAAATATTAAATCAGCAATGCATATGGAATACTACAGAGAAAAACAATTATTTAAATAAATGAGCTTGGACTCCAATTCAATCTAATTGTATGAACATTCATATATATCTCTGTAACATGCTTATATTATGTTAGTATATGACAGATAATTCAGTTCCTAAGAAACTAGAAATTTCAGTTTTACTTTTCACTTAAGTAAACAAAGTTTTTATTATTGACAGAATGCTCTTTTAAATAAATGTCAAATCATAATTTTAGCATGTTCTATAGATGACTTTGATCCCACCAAATTGAATTTTACTTGTGTTAAAGGATAGAATATGGGGAAAATAGGAAATATTTGTAAAATAAAAAAAGATATAACTATGCCTTACATAATTTTATTTTACCAAATTGATTTTGTACTACTAGAAAACTAAAGAATGCATGGGAATATTGGGGAACCACAAACTTCAAAATGTCCTGACAGATATTTATTATTCATTCATTACTTATTTTCTACTTTAATACTTTTTTTATTATTAAAAGTTATGAACTAACTTTTAATAGTACAGTAATTCTTTAATATTAAAATTCATTTGGGTTTTACATTAACCGATCTCTTTTACGGATGACAGATTGATATATTTATTTATTGTGGTAAGTGCTATGGGGCTGCAATGATGTATGGTATAGAATCTCTGTTTATATGTGCTGACTAAATAGACAAATAAATATACATAAAAATGACTCTTGCCAGATACCATCATTTCATTTATCCACTATACAAATATATGGTGAAAACATTTTTTAAAACTGACTCTCATCAGGAATATAGCAAAGATAAATCTTGGGATTCTACAAATGGTAGGATTTTTTGAGAAATACTCTAATTAATTAAGTTTCGGAAAATAGCAAATAAATGGAACAAAAGTGAAAAAAATCATATATACGGAGAAAAAGAAAGATGTTTACGGTTTAAAAAAAAATCAGTTCCTCACAAAAGAGCAAGTCAGATATTTCTTAGGCATGTACTACCAGGATTAAGTGCTTGATTGTAATTAATTTTCACTTTGCACGACTTTGCATAAGCCTGAGTATTTTAAAGGAAAATGGAAAAATGAATGCAATTTTTCAGCCCTTTCTTTGGTGCTTGGATATAAATTTTCCCTATCATAATCTCTATTATAACTTTGACATTCTTGTTTGTAATGGATATAACCTACTGAGAAAAAAAAGAACAAACCTTCAACTCTGCAGAGTATAACCACTTCAACATTTAAAAAATGAATTGTGAGAATATTTTCTTCTCTTCTACTTACTCATTTTGAATGAAACATTGTTCTTGCATTTTTAATTGTTGAAAATATTCTGCTTATAATCTTTTTCTTACTCTCTCAAAATAGCAATACTATTGAAATAATACAGCTTACACTAGTGTTTAGTTTGAAACCATAATTGGTAATATTAACACATTTGTTTATAGGTTCATTGAGATATGATGAACAATAAACCACTCACATTTAAAGTATACAGTTTGATAAATTTTCACACATATATGCATTGGTGAAACCATCACCACTGATAAGATAATTAACATTAAGCCCAGGCATGGTGGTTCACACCTGTATCCTCAGGTCTTCGGGAAGCTGAGGTTAGCGGATCGCTGGAGCCCAGGAGTTTGAGACTAGCCTGGGCAATGTGGAAAAACTCCATCTCTATAAAAAATACAAAAATTAGCCAGGCATGGTGGCACATGCCTGTAGTCCCAGCTACTCGGGAGGCTGAGGTAGGAGGATTACTTGAGGATCACTTGAGAGAGTGCAGTGAGCTGAGATTGTGCCACTGCACTCCAACCTGGGTGACAGAGGCATATCCTGTGGGGGAGGGGGGAAAGGAACTAATGTGTCTATCACCCAGTAAAGGTTTCTCCAGCCTGTTGCTAATCCATCCCTTCCTTCATCCAAGTACTTAGAAAACATAATCTGCTTTCAGTCACTATAGACTTTGCTAGCATTTTCTAGAATTTTAAATAAATAACATCATTCTCTTTTTCACCTGGCTTATTTTACTCAGCATATTGATACTGATTTTCATTCATGTTGCATGTGTTAAAAAGCATTTTCTCCTTTATTGATGAGTAGTATTCTATTGTGTAGACATACCCAATTTTTGTTATATACTCACCTATAAATGGACATTTGGATTGTTTCCAGTTTGTACAAATTTTAAAAAATCTACTATGTATATTCTTATACAAGCCTTTACACAGACAATTGATTTCATTTCTCTTGGGAAAATGTCTAAGAGTAAAATGGCTGGGTTGTGAGGTAGACATATGTTTAAGAAATTGCCAAGCTGTTTTCCAAAATGGTTATACCATTTTTATCTTCCTTCTAACAGTGTATGAGAGTTCCAGTTATTCTGCTTCCTTGCCAAGCCAACATTTTTTAATCTTCACCACTCTAGTGAGTATGTAGTAGTATCTCTTTGTAGTTGTAATTTACATTACCTTAATAACAATGATGGTGAACATTTTTTTCATACACTTTCTAGACATCTGTATCTCTTCTTTGTGAAGTGTTTCATCATCTCTTTTACCCGTTTTAAATTGGTTTGTTTGCTTTATTCTGAATACAGATCCTTTATTAAGCATGTTTCTGCAAATAATTCTTATTCAGCCTATGGTTTGCCATTCATTTTCTTAACAGTGCCTTTTGATGATCAAATACTTTTAATTTTGATGAAGTCCAATTTATCATTTTTTAAAATATCTTAGTTTTCTCCTTTCCTATTATAAAATTCCATAGCCTGAGCAGCTTATGTGACAGAAATTTATTTCTCACAATCTGGAGGCTGCAAATTCCAAGATCAGGGTGCCAGAATAGTTGGGTTCTGGTGAGGGCTCTTTTTCTGGCTTGCAGATGGTTCGTTTCTAGCTGTATCCACATATGGTGAAGAGAGGGAGAGTGGTCCCTGGTTCCTGTAAAGGCACTAATGTCATCATGAGGGACTCATTCTTATGATCTCATCTAAACCTAATTCTCTCCCAAAGGCATCATCTCCAGACACCATCACATATGGGGGTTAGAGGTTCAACATATAAATTTGGAGGAATATAAATATTCAGCTCATAACAGATAGCATACTTTTGGTCCCCTAAGATAACTTTTCCTAAACTAAGGTAACTAGGCTTTCCTTCTATGTTTTATTTCAAAAGTTGTATAGTTTTACCTCTTAAACTTAGGTCTATAATACATTTACAAGTTGATTGTTGTATACTGCATGAGGTAACAGTTAATTTTTTTTGAATGTGGTTATACACTGTTTCAGCATCATTTAAATGAATAATATCTTTTCTGATTCAAATCTCTAGCATCTCTGTTGAAAATCAATTGACCATAATATGTGGGTCTATTTCTGAACTATTCATAACAAAAATCTTAAGGGTGAAAAAATCATTTAAAACATTTATAGAAAGTTTACAGAAAACATTTACTACACAATATGATCTAAGTGATGAGAAACAATTGTTTCTTTCTGTCATTATTAATCATGTAAGAACAAAGGAATTCATGCTACTTCTAAAACACCTCAATTTTTCTCATGATTTGAGAACAAAACTGAATGGGAGTACAACTTAGTGTGTGTATGTAAATATATAAACATATATTTATATTGTTAATATATTAACTAATATATTAATTTAATATATTAAATATGTTTATTTATATATTATATAAATATTATACATAAATATATAATATATAAAATGGCATTAAGATACAGGTGCTAAGATAAAGAAAGAAATTTGCTCATGATGAATATATACTTGTAGCAGAAGGTAATTCTCATATTTCTATGTTTCCTTTCCTGAAAAAAAAGAGCATAGTGAACATTAATTAACTCACATATAACTGTTCCTTCCTGTGGGTACACACTTTTTCTTGGGCCCATCTGCACTGTATTTCCATGTTAACACATTTTTAAAATAAAGAAAGAAATAGATCTGAAAGCATTGAACTGTAATATAGACTATTTCTTCTTACTGTTGTTAAAAGAAAAATCTTCAGCAAATTAAAATTAACAGAGTTTAATTGAGCAAAGAATGATTCGCAAATCAGGAAGCTCCCAAAACAAAACAAAACAAAACAAAACAAAACAAAACAAAAATGGTTTGCAGAGACTTCAGCACTCCTGCATAGTCAAAGATTTATGGATAGAAAAAGGAAAGTGATGTACAGAAAATGGAAGTGAGAGACAGAAACAGTTGGATTGGTTACAGCTTGGCTGTAATAAAACCTTATTTGAACATGGTTTGAACAGTTGGCTGCCTTTGATTGGCCAGAACTCAGTGATTGGTAAAAGAATAAGTCACATCCTGTTTACACATTCAGGTAAGTTACGGTTCACTGTGCATGGAGAAACCTTCAAGCTGAACTTAAAATATGTATAAAGAGGAAGCTTTAGACTAAACTTAACACTGTGTTGAAATAATTAAACAAAGAGATAATAAGTGTGTTTATCAGAGTGCATTTAATTGAGAGGCTAATTTAGTGACAGAAACTGAACTCACCATGTCTTAAAAAACGAGAAGTTTATAGCCTCACACAATTGAAAGACCAAGGTCTAGTGTTCCTTTCAGGAACTGCTAAATTTAGGAGCTCCAATTATGTCCACAATGCTATGTTATTGCTTCTATTCATTGGTTCTGCCATGCCTCTATCAGCAAGTTATTAACATTTTAAAAAAAGTTATACCAGTATCACCAAGTGAAATCACCTTTAGAATTTACCACCTTAGAAAAAATATTTTCTTTCACCCAGAAACTATATCAATTGTCCCAGATGCTTTACTGATAACCTTTTTATTCTTTTTTTTTTTTTTTTTTTTTTGAGACAGAGTCTCATTCTATAGCCCAGGTTAGAGGGCAGTGGCACAGTCTCGGCTCACTGCATCTTCCACCTTCCCAAGTTCAAGCAATTCTCCTGCCTCAGTCTCCTGAGTAGTTGGGATCACAGGCACGCACCACCATGCCCTGCTCATTTTTGTATTGTTAGTAGAGACAGGGTTTCACCATGTTGGCTAGGCTGGTCTCGAACTCCTGACCTCATATGATCCACCCCCCTTGGCCTCCCGAAGTGCTGGGATTACAGATGTGAGCCACCACATCCAGCCTGGAGTGATAACCTTTCAAAGGGAATTCTGATTAGTTTGGCCCAAACCTGTAGAGCTGTACAGCATTAGGAGAAATAAGGTTTATCAGAGCCTGGAGAAGTTCAGTCACTAGTACAGAAAGACTTGTCAGGCAGGGATAAAAGCAGACGCAAAGAGAGAAAGAGAAAAAATTAACCCCTTTGAAATTAATATACACATAAGTAAAATATCAGTATACTATATCTTTATTATTTTTTCAAAGAAACTTTTGTGAAAAAAGAAAATGTACGTGAAATGCGCATATATTTAAAAATTATTGTGTACGACCTGGAAATTTTTCTAATAAAATATAAATGACCAGCATTAATTGAAGAAGAGATCTGAAGAGATTTATAGTCAAAGGAACAAAAATTAAATTTGCTAAATATTTACCTTTAAGTAAAAATGTCCAGATAGTTTTATGGCTACGGTCTTTCTTACTCTAAAAATCATGTAAATTTTATGATTGTTATTCATACTATTCCAAGGCTTTGACAAATTTCCTGACTCATTCTGTAATACTACCATATTCTAAAACCCAAATTTTATAAAACCAACACAAAAAGAAACTCTAATTCAAATTCACAAATATAATTATTTTAGTCAAATCATTAGCAAATTGATCCCAGGGTGTACTAAGGGATTGGTCATCATGTTCAAGAAGGTTTTATTACAGAAATGAAAGTTTGTCCCAGTATTAGAAAAAACTATGAATACAGTTAAAGGAGAGACAAAATTAAATATACGATTGTGTCAATGGATACAGAAAAAATGTTTGACTAGAAGTTAGATGAAATGTATTTGAACTCCCTGAAATTGGTAAAGATTCTTTCCACATACCCTTGTCAAATATATTAAATGTTCAAATATAAAGTCGTTGCCATCCAAAGAAGAATAAGACAGAAACACTAGCTCTCATCGCTATTATTTAATGGAATTTTGAGGGTTCCAATCTCCTACAGTAGGCCTCTGGCAAAAATTATAACATTGAGGATGAAGACAAATATGCTGAGGAAGGTAGAGGGAATTCAAGAATGCGCCTGAGTCTCAGATAAAAGTAACATTGGCGCATACCCTCTAGGCATGTCATGTGGTGATAGTAAACACATATTTGCTTAAGCCACTATTAGTTGGGTTTTCTGTAATGTGCCAATACATGTCCTCCTAATTATTACAATGCCTAATCATGAAATAATTAAAATTAATGAAGCATTAAATCCTGTGGCCAATACCACACAGATGTACAGAAATCAACAATGTTTCTTTGTAATAGTAATAATCAGTTAGCATTCCTAAATAATCCAAGTTTTAAGAAATACCAAGTAATTATATGAAAATAAAAACTTGCAGACATCTCCTATGTGAAATCAGATGGTTTTTATCTGTGTGTGTGGTTGTGCATGTGCATGTGCATGCATATGTTTTATTTTGATGTATACCTGATGAGCTAAGGGGAGCTCAGTAATTTAACTCAATCTTTTGGTGTCCCGCTGCTCTTCACACTGATTAGGGTTTCCAGCTTTTCCTAAAAACCCCTCAAAATCACTTAGGATATAATATTGCATAATGGAAAAAAGAATGAAGTCAATAAACTCAGAGTTGCAACTATACTCTGCAATATGATTATGATTAACCTATTCATGTTCATTCATTTATTCAGGCATCCCACAAATATTTGTTGTTTGCTTTCTATGTGTCAGGTATCATGCTAGATTCTGAGAATACAGCAATAAACAAAGCAGAACAAACTTCTTATCATCATGGTGCTTAAATCCTCATCAGTTTTCTCATCTGTAAAAATGAGTAGTATTTCTTACCTCTTGCCCTTCTAATCAGATTTAATGAGTTAATGTAGGCAAAATAATTGGAATATGCAAGGCTCTTCATAATTGTTAATTATTGCTCTAATGTTCCTTAATCTAAGACAAAGTTGAAAATAGATCTAAAAAGTTGCTCAGTGTTAATGGATGTTAATGTG
The DNA here is from genome assembly GCF_000951045.1 of Mandrillus leucophaeus. NCBI lineage: Eukaryota > Metazoa > Chordata > Mammalia > Primates > Cercopithecidae > Mandrillus > Mandrillus leucophaeus. Next base: position 3,715,386 of record NW_012102465.1, on the reverse strand, counting down.
TCTATTGAAAAGAACTCTCTTTTTTCTTGCATTCTGATTAATATGCATTTGAGAAAATGACAATATAAAAACAAGGAAACAAGCCTAATATTTCTAAGGGAAATGGGGCAAGGTGGACAGCTAGGTTATACTTCCTTTTCAGCAAGACATTTAGTTCACATCTTAAATCATAGTTTTGGCAAACAAACAAAAAAATCTCCTGTGAATCAGAATGGCCATGACATTGTTACATCCATCTACAAGGATGTTACTGATTTTTAAAAGTTAGGAATACCATTAACTTCTCAAGAATCCGGTGGCATTTTATTAACTTATGTTACAGTATACAGTAATCAGCACACTGTCATGAACAGAAACATGAAATTAATCCTAGTTGAATAAAAATTAACTAAATTTAGAATAAAGGACTGTTTTGTTGATTTGCAACATTTGTTGCCTTTTTATATTTTAAGATAGACATTGTCCAAACTCCATAGATAAAAGCATTCATAGTTCCACAAATTTAAAGCAGAAGTTCTAAACTTAATGACTACTTAATCAGGTAATTATGTACTATTTTACATTCATACATAAATTTTTGTTCCTCTGTCAATAATATAGTCTTAGAACTGTCATTTTCAAAGTACGTTTTTTGGAGTCCTAGAATTCTTCCTACATTTGGAGGGAATGAGAAGCAATCAGATCAATTGAGCGTACCAAGTCTTCTTCCCATCCTTGTTCTACCAGTGAAGCCCAGCTTTTAATCTTTTCTCTATTATGAGTTTCTAACAGAAGACGTCATTTGAAATCATATTTTCTTTAAAATAGTTTCAAAAACACTCTCTTAATTAGCAAAACACAACTTAAGAATAAAAATATATCACAAAAGACAAAGACTAAATTTCATATTTTAGTTGCTATGTTTAAAATGTTAAAAACTTGAGACAAACTACTCAATAAATACATATATTTAATTTAGAGGAGATCTGCGTTTAATGCTATCTCATGCAAAATCTACAGGTTACAAAAACAGAAGATATCTTTAGATCAATCTGGAAAAGTTTTTAGCAGGTGTACCATTTAGAACCAACACACTACTCAACAGAGAGCATGGTAATTATAAAAATTATTTTTAGTAGGCGAACTTGCTAAAACTATGTGCACATCAAAATTTGTAACTTCTCAACGTGAACCCTGCTTCAACTCTGAGCTCAGGTTTTAAATTATGGAGAATGCAAAAACATGATTTTCACAGTACAAAAAAAAATCCTGGTAAACTAAACTTTTGAGGACATATTTTCCTTAGTATTACCTAATTTATATAGGCCAAATCATTTATTCAGTTTAATTGAACAAGTAATTATTAGCTACCTATGATGATGGCAGGGATATTGCTAGCATAAATACAAAGACAAGTAAGATATATTTTCTATTTAGTTATATAATACATCTGATTCATGGTTTACAAAATAGAGGAAGTGGTCTTCTGTGATGGGCAGAGTTAACGAAGTCTTCGCAGAAGAGTGAATATTTGAACTTTGCTTTGAAGGATGAGTGAGGGGATGCTAAGTTAAAATTAAAAACAGTGATTCAGGCAAATTTACTGAATGTCCAAAGAAGCAAAGTTGTGAAACAACTTGCAGGGTTCAGAGACTTATGGGTATTCTGGTAAAATTAGAGTTTATGGAAAAAGAGAAAATCAGATGGAGAAAGCTGGAGGAAATGATGTATGGAGATTTTTGATTTTATCTCTAGGGATAAAAAATAGAGAATTTTGAGCATGAGAGTAATATGATCATCACTCTGATGCTGGAAGATTATCATTAGTAATGTGTAGCAGGTTGGACTGGAAGAGACACTACCAGTCTAAGGAAAAGGAGGGAGAAAAATAAGGGCATTACTCATTTAGAATGTCCAGGGTTGGTTTCAAATAAGTCATCTCTGTGAATTTTTAAATTACTATTGTTGAAAACTGAGCAGAAAGAGGACAATATAATGTTTAATTGTGCTACTCTACAACGTACTTCCAGCTCTTGAATCGCAGCAGAGGGGAGAACTGTGTAAATATCAATAGAACTCCCTGCTGCTCCAACCTATTCACGAGTTTTAATAAATGTTTCTTGTTCAAGCATTGTCATTAATAATTAATACAGTTTCTAATGTTTAAATCACTATAGATTTTCTGACAGGTAACCTTCATAAGATGAGAAAATAATAGAAACCACAGGAATATAAGAATGCCAGGTTTGCTTAGCCATTTAGAGGGAGAAGGGGAAGAAAAAGAAAAAAGATATATTTCAAGAAGTATGACTGGGTGAGTGGATCTGTACTCCAAATCAGCATTACACAATATTTCCTAGTAACAAATGTGCACATAGACCACCTGCAGGTAAAATACAAGTTGCCAGAAAAAAAAGACAGATAATCATGTGTGACATAAGCCACTTGTTCTTTAAATTTTGTAACCTTGTTTTATTTACTGGGGATAGAGGTGAATTTTAAATTGAGGAGGAATATATTAAGACTATAATCAAGCTAACCTTTTTAATAAACTGGCATTTACATAGATTTCTTGAACTATTAAAATTAATATAGTACCAAATTTAGTCACGAGAAAAAAAAAAAACACAGAATGAATGTGTTCTGCCTCTCTGACAATATCATGCATTCATTTTCATGTGTCCAGAAACAAAAGCATGGCAGTGTTTGTAAGAGAAAACTCTGATTGAAAATTATTATTATGCAAGTAAAATAATTTTTCACAGTAATTATTTAATTGGTAAGATAGAAAATACAAATTTTACCACAATAGTAATGATAAATTCAAGCAACATAACATTCTGATGGTCTCCTATATATTTTGTTTTTAAAACATAGATTTTTAATTGAGTTTATTAGTACTTTTTTCAGTCAGAATTGCAAATTTGCATGTCTAATATGTACACTGTGTGTATGTATTGGTTTTAATCAAGGTCCAACATGTGTGGAAGGTATCTATGACCTCATAATGCTTGCATCTATTTCTGGTAAATGAAACTAGAACAAAATATTTTGTTATACACACATAGTTAATCACTGGTTTGTATCTCTACCGACACTGGGATGGGCAAAAGCAATTTCACAAATTTGTGATCTATGATTTATATGTTTGATAGATTACAAAAAAAAGATTTGTATATTGGAATATTTAGGGATTTCTGACCTTTACTGTCATATTTAAGTATTTAATAATTAGTAGAATCTTTGCCAGGAAAATTATTTAAAGTATATAAAATCCCATGTCTATTCTGGGGAAGGCTAGGAGTCTAGAGTGATTGAAACACAAGGATAGTATAATAAACTGGGAGAAAGATGAGGTATGCAAAATAGATACATTTTAAAGGAAAAACTAATTTTATTTAAAGATAAGTGTAATTAACATTTGTAGTTAAAGAGGAAATTATTTTTGTTGAAATGTGTTCTTCCGTGTGTTCTGCAAAACTTATAATTTTGTAGATGCAATTAAACGTGAATTTAAAATATTCTCTGGTGGTATTAAGATAACATATTTCCTATAGTAGCAATTCATCATTACCTTTGTAGTTAACCTTGAAACCAACAGATCCAACACTTTCGTCTGTTTGAAGGTGCAGCCACATTTGGCTACTCATGCTCACTATCAAGTCTGGTACAAAGCTTCCAGTCAGCCTAAAAAGAGATGGACAAAGAAGGAAGAAATGGGTTATTAAAACACCCTCTGCATACAAATTACAAGACAGATGTGTTTCTCAGTATTTTCTTTGCTAGAAAAAAAAGTCAGATAAACATACAGGAGGATGTATTGATGTAACAGAAGAGACAAACTACACAATTTAGTGATAAAGGTTATTATAAAAATATTATTCTGTGTTTAACTAGGATAGATCTTCCATGTTCCTGAGGCAAGGTCATGCAATTTTAGACCATCAGAGAGTCCTACACAGTACTTCCTTTTGAACTGAAAAGAAAAAGAGGATTTATACAAATATTCAAGTATTTTTAACACCCCAAATATATCTTAAACATTCCCAGTTTCACAGAACTTTGTTCTAGAGAAATATTGTTAAAATATTTCTGTGCACAACAATAAAGTGAGCAAGAGTATAACCAAACCCTTTGCAATACTGATGTTGAATACACAAGCCTTAAAATATAGTACCTGCATTATAGGCTGTCCATGTCACATATGTTTTTCTGTAAATAGTTTTATTTAAAGACATATGCTGCTAATCTGATGCAGCATAACTGTATCCATTCATTACTAATCCCTCATTCAGTAATGCACAGTTTTGTAACCATAAGAAGGGAAATTACTTCATGTTTTTTTCTGTCATCAATGATGCTGTAGTTGCATATTTGAACTGAAGTCAAAGGTCATAAGAAGGATGAAAGCAAATGAGTAAATAAGACCTTAGGTTGGGGGGAAGTCTATCCAGAATAGGAAAGAGGATAAAATGGATTCACTGCAGAGTAAATGTCCACATTGATAAGGGATTCTAAATTACATATAGAAAGACAGGTTTCCAAAGGAAGAAATTACTGAACGTTTGCCTCCTTTATTGCTAAAACCATGAGGATTGCTGGAAAATTACATCAGGAAAGTATAAAGTTTCCTTTCATTGTAAAAACCTAAGAGAGTATTTAGTCTCTTGTATAGTGGCTCTACTATGAATACACCAGCAGAGGGCAGTGTGATTGACCCTATCCTGGAAGTGACTATGGCAGCAAAATGCCCTGTGCGTAGTATTTATGAAAAAAGTATTCCTCAAGGATTTCTTGACTCTCCTATCATTTCTCTAATCATTTACAGAAAAACTTAGAGGAATTTGTCCCAGTAGGGGAATCTGTAAGTCATCAGCATGTTGATGGTTTGCTGGTAGACTCAGAAACTAAAGAGCAATACAAAACTGACACTTTGGCTTTGTTACAATTCCTCCTTCAAAAGGGCATAAGTCTTCAATAGACAAATTTCAAAATTGCCAAACTGAGATAAAATATTTGGAGCATCTGTTGATGCTGAAAGGCTTATGTAGGTGTCAGCCATTTTGTAGATAAAATGCTCTTCTACAAAAAAACAATTTAAAACATTTTTGGGACTAGTAGAATATTGTGGACAGTGAAATTCAGCTTTGGTAGAGTGACCAAAACTCTAATGAAATAACTGCATAATAATTCCTCAGATCCTTTGATTTGGTCAGTAGAATTTGAAGAAGTTTTCAAATTAAAATTTGCTATAGTATAAACTTTGGGAATTCCAAATTTTGCAGAGTCTTTCCACTTGCTTTGTTAGGAAAATAAAGGGGCTACTTTTGGAATTTTAACTCAAAAGTTGGGATTACATGATCCATTAATAACAAATTTCTCAGTTTCCTTGGAGGCAGTGACAATGTTGATGACAAGATTCTGTGGCAGTAGCAGATAAACTTTTAAAAAGGCTCAAACCCTTACCTCCAGTCACTTATATGCATGTCCCCCATGCTGTGACAGCTATCTTGGAAGTGCAAAAAATCCAGAACATGTGGGTATGCCATCAGACCAGTTAATAAGAAGCACTGATCCCAGTATTGTGCTTAGGAGATGCAATATCCTAAATTGTGTTACTCTTTTACCATATCCTGATCAAACAGATGACCATGATTGTATTATAGTGGTAAGAGAAGTCACTAAGCTCTGATCAACTGATTTGATATTCTTGTCTGTAATGAGACTGAGAAAGGATGGGGCCTGGCTTCAGCTCACCTCTGCTAGAACATCCTCTCTTGCATTTCCCTGATCACAAACCCATACCACTACTTCACTGATACCAACTTGTTCATAGTCATACGAGGAAAATAGAGATTCTATGTTCTTCTTCTGTGCTCTCATAATGGGTAACCATGCCTTTTGTTTAAATAATTCCAGAAAAATGGTCTTAGGAGATTCAAAATCAAACCAAGTTTGCAGTTTCCCACCTCGGGAAGGAATGCTGCACTATCGATTTACAGTCCTGTTGCCACTGGCCAGACCACCATGTGGCCCATTGCTCAAGATAACCATCACAATCAGATACGCTGACCCATGTACTCTACCAGTTATGTGCTGTGCACAGAACAGCCTGTGTACCTTACCCCTGATGTCAAGTGCCATGAGTTACCTAGTAAAGAAATTCCTTACTGGCTTTTTTTGGAGAGCCAGTTGGAGGACCCTGTGACTCTGCTCTCTCCTTTGCGTTTAAGCACAAGCCCTGAAATAAATGCCTTGTCTGGGAAATCTGCTGAGCCTCATGTTAATTTCCATTACATAGGGAGCCAAAGAGCCTGTGGTCTTTAGTAATAATGCCAATTTAATAATATTTACCGGTAGACATGTACTTGGGATAAAAATGGCCCAATTTAAGCTTTTGTATGCTATGGTGACCTCTTACACGACATTTTGGAAGCTTTGCCTAGGATTAAGCTGACACAAGCAGCACAGTTAATAGAAGTTACTAGAGTTGCAATACTTGATAGCTAGGTAGGAAGGTAGGAAGGTAGGTAGGTAGGTAGGAAATACATGTTTGGTGTCCGTCACATAGGTGAGCAAATTTGGAGAAATAGAAGCTTCTCGTCTTTGAGGGGAAGTAAAATATCTCATGGAAAACTGATAGCTGATTTTTTTTTTTAGGAAGTGTACAACTGTCCTATCAGATCAGTAATCATTTGTAGAGCTCACATAGAGCAGAATGACACAATTGTTTAATGCAACTATTATAAAGGAAGCTAAAAATATTTGACTGAACTATGAAAATTCCCTAATAAAGTAACCCCTATACCACAATTCTTATTTATTTGATTAATAATGTGTCATTGACATACTCATCTAAGTAACATGGGGACTTTAAAGACCCTAGACTTTTACTGTACTTACATAAAAATAAAATTATTCCAAAAATATTAAAGAGAAGAGCTATATGTCAGAATAATTATTTACAGTCTATTCTTAAGGTACATGTGGCAGTTTTCCCCAACCCGCTTTCCCAGAAACTAAATGGCAGTTGGATTTCACAGAATTAATGTCTACAAAAAGTAAGATATTTTGTCTAGTTATAGTGTATATGATGTTTGGATGGTCTGAAGTCTTTCCATATTTAAATGTGAATGCTCAAGCTGGGTAAAGTATCTTTTAATACCCATGATTTCCACTTTGGGGCTACAGAAGCATAATGAATCAGAGAGAGGAAGTCATCTTATTTTCACTGTCACCTAGTAATTATGCAATTATTTATAGATTCCTATAAGATGAATGGAACTCATTTGCTGAGATTTAGCAATATACTGGATTAAAATGGCCTAGAATTTTACTGTTACTAATTGTCAAAAATTAGAATGACCTCTGCAAACAAGCATGATATTTTTACCTTTGAACTAATGATTGCCAGACCTATGAATTTCAGTCAGAAATCATATCCTGTGCCCAATTTAACTGAATTCTCTCTTAATCATGTTCATACTCCAAGGTACTTATTTCTTCCTTAGAATCCCTGAGACACAAAATCATAAGGACCTGGAAGGACCTGTGGAAAGAAATTTGCCACCCTATTGACCTGGAGATTCGATTTATCTGAAAGTGTTCCAGAGGTAAGATGAGCTGATCCTGTCCTAGAAGGATCAAGTGCTCTTGATGACCCACATGGCTAGCAAAGTGAAAGAAAATCTCACACAGATTTATGCTTGCCATGTGGAGCCAGCATCTCAGAAGAATTTGACAATAGTTCCTACAAAGGACTCAAAACAGATTTTCTAGACAAGTAATTTTGACTCTGAACTCAACTGAAAGAAGAAATTCCAGGGAGCTTATGCTCATAGACTGCTTTGTTGTCCTATTCACAGTAACATTATTTCAATTACTTTAAGAACCACATTTTATTAAAAAAATATGTTATGTGTTACACTACTTTTTCTTTGTGTGCTCCTGGTAATAGTTCCCACAGTCACTTATTTCCAAACAGCTCAGAATTGGACTCCCAGTGATCAAGATCTTAATGTTACACTCACCCTAACTAAACTTTAGAAAACTTTAGTTGACTTTCTTTCTGACTACAGGTTCCTGACCTCCCGTTTCTTAAAGCATTTAAGTTAAAAAACTTGCAATTATAAATTCATTCTTTGCCCCTTTGGATGTAAATATTCAACAAAGAATATCTTTCTTAAGAATCTCCAAGCCATTCCTTTGAAATGTAATCATTGAAGGAGATAGCACCTGTCTCCCAGTCTCTATGGGAGGATAGGAGCTTAACTTCAACAAGAAACAATTGAAACTCAGATGATCTATATACATTGACTAATCTCTCATCTAAAGCTTTCCAGTGATTTTCCACTAACTCACTCCACTGCTTAAAAACCCTCCCACCTTTTGTTTCCACAAAGTTGAGTTCAGTCTCTCTCCCCTACTGCAATAGTTTTGGAAAAAGTCTTTCTTGTTTAACTTGTCTGGTGCAATTTTTCTTTTACACCAGAATAGGTATGACAGTCAACAGTCCAATTATTGGCAGAGTAAAAGTCAGACCATCTTCTCACTAATTTTTTAATAATCCCAAAGTAAAAGTAACTAATATGTGTCTAAAGAGTTAATCCATAAATTTCAAATATACAGGCACACACACAGTTTTTTTAACTGATTTAAATGGAAGGATGATTTAGAATGAAAAACATCTAATTAACAGACAAACAAATCTGACGTTTATAGGTAAGACTGCAAATGATAGGTCTAATATAAGTTAAGTAGCTTTGGGACACAAGTCTCTCCAGTCCAAATATCAATATATAAACAAAGGTAAATGTCTATTATTTGTAGAGATTTAATTGACTGTTATTATAATTAAATTATTGATTTGGGCTTATGTGAAACCTATAGACTAAATTTTTCCACAAGAATTGTAACAAAGTCATGTATATTAAATATTGGAAGTTCAACCTGTACCCTTAAGAGGTGCCTCAAAACGATACTAGAAAATGCTTGTCTTTGTGTCTTCCATCTCCAAAAAAATTGGAAAAATAAAATAAATACTAAAAGTCATAGATTATCTTATAAATGTAATATTATTTAGGTTATTGATGAAAACTCAGAATAAGTTTTTTGGCCCTCCAAAAATATTTCATTTAAAAATTCAGATATTTGGGTTCTAGGGTTAAGTTATACCTTAGGCTTGGTTTAGTAAGATGTCATGAAGATCTACAAAATAATATTCAAATAGCTAATTATTTGAAAGTATAAGCAATGTAGATATCACAACAGTTTATAAAATTAATGGATGATGGAGGATTTATGTTCATGACTAATCAAGAATCTGCTTGATCTATTCACTATTGGTTCACTTAAATAATATATTTAAAGGTTATTCCTTCAAGGCTAATAATTCAATACATTTTTAAATTAATTCTATTTCTGATAATTACCTCACTTTGTATTTTACATTGGATTTGCTATATATTTTGATAACTGCAAACTGTCCAGAGAAGAGTAGAAACAGCAATACAGATAATTACAGTGTTATAAAATAGTAACAAAAAAGAAAATTTCTAAGTATAAACATAAATCTTTGAAAAAAATGTAAACATTTTCTTGAAATTATAAAGGTAAGAGAACTCCTGGAACTCCACTTCTCTTTAGAAATTCCTATAGAAAACCTAAAGTTGTAAATGCTTTCTCTTTTTCTTTCAAATATGTGTAAATGTTTTAAAAGCTAAAGAAAACTCTTACAAGTTTTGCATTCCAAGAATGTCTTTCTTAGAGGCCTTGGAGCCATCTTTTTCAAACATGAACAGCAAGGAAGATGGTATCCTGTCTTCCTGTTTCACTACTCAGTGAAAGTTAAAGCCTAGGCACTTGGCTCCATTAGGTAACTTCTTGATTGTCATAAAGATAGAAGTGTATATTTTTTCTTTTGATAAAGACAATTAACATGTGTGTAATGGATTATATCTGTCAAGCTGTATAAAAAGGGTGAGTTTTCTCTTCTTTGAAATCTCTACAGATTGCCTATGATGCAGATCACAATCTGGCTTAATTTTTATTTAACAGAAAAACTGTTTCATTCCTTTTTACATTTTGTGAAGCGGATTCTTTGGGTTGGTAGGTGATTTTATTTTCATTATATTTTCTCAATACTTGATGTCTCACTGAAAACCCTGTTTTTTGTATAAAACCTCAATGGCCAATTCTTCTCAGCTCCCTCTCAAAGACCTTGGTTTAGATTCAAATGGTAGAAACCTACCTGCTTTGGACAACTTTGTACTCAACCCTGACAGTAAAGAATGCTGTGGGCTGCAGAGGAAAGAGTCATATCATTCTTGTAAGACTCTCAAATGAGTCTTTAAATAGCTGTGTTGCAGTAAGTAGTCAGACATAAGCAGGGCAGGAGAGGGAATTCCCCACACCAGGAATATTAGGTGATCATCAGGTGATGGCCAGGCAGTTATTAAACTATCTATCTAATTGTTGCAGTCAGCCGGAAGGAAAGGCAGTCTCTCAATAGATAGAAATACCTGAAACTGGTGATCAGTAGCTTCCTGATAAGATCTCAGGTGTTGGGTAAGTGGGCTTAAACATGTGTGCTAAGAGGTAAAATGCTGGAGTTTAACTGGTAACACTTGACTGGTAAGAGGAAAAATGCCTCAAGTACACATGCATACACTTCAGTAAACACACTGGGCATGTGGCCCATCCCAAGTGCTGGCAGGCCACTGTGCATACAGAGAGCCCATCCCAAAGAAAACCTGGGGAGAAGAGATGCAACCCTCCTGGAAGCATGCCAACATATAAAACCCCAAGTCAAAGGTCAAACCACACACTTGAATCTCTCAAATCACCTGCTTGGCCCTCTTCCAAATGTACTTTACTTTCTTTCATTCCTGACTTTAAATTTTTTAATAAACTCACTTCTACTCTAAAATTTGCCTCGGTCTCTCACTCTGCTTTATGCCTCTCTGTTGAATTCTTTCTCCTGAGGAGGCAAGAATTGAGCTGTTGCTGTCTTGAACAGATTTGCTGCCATGAACAGTTGTACCAATATTTAATACATCTTTTTGAATGTATTATTTGTTAATTTAAAAAATGCTTCTGTAATACATGTTCATTTATAGGCTGAGTAACTTCAGTGTTCTTAGTTCATTCTAGTCTGCCTAGTCAGTCACTTCACGCTAAAATGAAAGAGATAAAGTCCTAAATAGGTGCACTCAAGAATGTTTTTCAAGAATTGAAATAGTATGTAAAATAAATAACATAATCTATTACATTTTTATTAGGCTTGTGCAGATGAAAGGCCTTAGCCCACTTCAAAAGTTCATTGAAAAATCAACTCACAATAAGGCAGATTAATAACAGAAAGTGTTGTAGAAAAAAACGAGTTCTTGTCACACGACCAGGAATGATTGGGCTCACGGACACCTCTAAGAGTTAACGCCTAAGGTTCTTGCCTAGCCACGCCAACGAACTGGTGTGGCGGCTGACCTGCGGCAAGTGAACCGAGAGAGAGAAAAAGCTGTAGGCTTTATTGAACAGAGTGAAAGTACAAAGCTTCCACAGCGTGGAAGGGGTCCCAAACGAACAGGTACCCACAGTTAGATTATGTGATTGCCTTTTAAACTCTTTAAGGCGGGAAGTACGTGGGGCAAGAAGATGTGTCCAGAGTGAGAAACAAAGGCAATTAACCATATGCGACATGTCTTAGATCTTGAGGAAAATCAGAATTGCAACTTAGGTTTTATCTACTTTATGACCTTGCAGCATGGCAAAAGGCTCTTACAGGACTTTACAAAGTATGTTCACACGAAATTGGAATTGGGAGGATAGACAAGTCCCACTGGTCACAGGAAAACAGGCAGTTAACATTCCTTTTAACTTTAGTTTTGAGGAAGGGGGAAGGGAGAGAAGGAGAGAGGGAGAGAAGGATATAGGAAAACTTACAGCAAAATGTTCACTGTTTATAGCTTTCTTGGGGAAGAAACCACATGCACAAATCCTGGTGTTAGGAATATTTTAAGTACATATTTTCAATATTATCCATCCAGGACCGAAGTAAGTCTCGATGCAAGAAATGAGTGTGAGTTTCACAGCTTTCTGAGCCCCTACTCAACCCAGGAAGTCCAGCTGGCCCCTCCTTTCATAAGGGTGAGTAGAGGAATTTATTGAGGAAAAAGGAAAAAGAAAAAACAAGTCTGCAAACTGAGATAGAATCCTGTGATTCTTCATCTCACCAGCTGAATCCCAAGTTGCCATCCAGGGACAGGAGAGGCCAGGCTCCACTCCCCAGCAAATGTGTGCACAAGCCAGTTGGAAATTCTTTGGGGGAACTTTCCCCTTATCTGCCTCTTGCACTTATCAAATAGGCATACACATTTATTTAACTGTGAGCACAAGGAGAATCACAGAGTGATTGCCTGATGATGCAGTGAGTTCCAGAAGTTTTTATACCATCTTGAGGTTACAGAAATAATGGGGACTTGGATCCCACCAAAACAGATTAGGGGAGGGAGAGAAGAGGAAACTGATTCAGGGGCAATAAATACTTACTAGGGAGAATGATTGAATAGAGGAATAGAAGTTAAAATAACTTGTAAATAGTTCTTTTTGGAATTTAAATGATTTTTGAAGATAGTCATTGTATTGAAAAAGAGTCTGTTCAGGTGTGGTTACATTCTTGGTCTTCTCTCTTATAATGTTTAATGCAATAGCACAAGAACAATTGTTCTCCTTAGTGGGTCAGTCTTATCTTTATGTAGATCTAGGGAAAATTCTCTGCCAGCACTCGATCTCTAAGGCCATTTAATTCAAAATGCTCTTTATGACCTGCACTTATAGGCCTATAATCCCAGCACTTTGCGGGGCCAAGGCAAGTGGATCACCCAAAGTCAGGAATTCGGGACCAGCCCGGCCAACATGGTGAGACCGCATCTCTACTAAAAATACAAAAATTAGCTGGGCATGGTGGCTCCTGCAATCCCAGCTACTAGGGGGCCTGAGGCAGAAGGATTGCTTGAACCTGGAAAGTGGAGGTTGCAGTGATCCGAGATCATACCACAGCTCAGAATGTGGGCCAATGTAGTGGAAGAATAATGTATTGTTTTTAAAATCAAAATATATAAAGCATTATGGAATAATGGGACTATATAAATGTTAGTTCACTTAGCTGAGTTGTCAATAATTGTTGTTTTAACTTTATTTAGGGACATAGGATTCAGAAGTTTTAATTTATTGGCTAATAAAAAACTTAATAGGTAGGATAATGTTTGCCATGGGTCTTACTACTTTTACAAATAGATTTCTATATTGAGTTTTATTTTTAGAAAATTGAATTTGAAGGCCAAATCTTTAGCATCCACATCTTTGTATTCAAAGATGGAATATGGATACTTCATTGTATATATTTAAGGCTCCAACCAAGTCTTGCTTATAACACTTAGTATTTGTAGGAAGAAATCCAGCTTATGCTTTTTACTATATTTTCCCCTAATTTCTTCTTCTACAACTACCTTTGAAATGCCTGCTGCAGTGTAAATATTCCTGAGGACAAAAGGAAAAACAACTAAACATTATTTTAGTTCATTTTAAACAATTCAATGTATTCAAAAACAAATACACACATATATAAAACAAAAGCAAGCAACACAGAAGAAAACCCTCTTTTCAGGGAAATCATCAGTGTTTTAACATGAGACATACGTAGCAAAAATCACAATGAGGAAATAATGATGAACCATACAGAACAAATTATTCCTTACATTTAGTCATTTTTTGCCAATAATCAAAATGTCACAGAGATTATTTTCATATTGTGGTCTAAAGTAATTCTGCATTCCAAGAGCATATATTTATTATTGCCCTATAGCAGATCATACAGATAACTACATATGGAATCTCATCCACATGATGAGAAAACTACTCCCATCAGTTTGAGTGATTTTCCTGGAAGTGGTATCAATGAGTGCTAAAATCCCCAGGTGGGATTTTAGAGCTCTACAGTTCATGGCGTATCTACAGCTCATGACATATCTACAGCTCATGATTAATATTTGCAAAGACACCCCTTCTGTTGACACATCTCAATAGGTATGTCTTGGAGTAGAATATTTTTTCTTCTTCCTTTATAATTCATGTGAACACCTAACAATATTAACACAAGGTCCTCTGTAAGGCATTTGGGAAAATCTGAGATGAATAGAAGATAATTGTTGCCATCAAAGGATGAGTGTGTGTGTTTGTGAGTGTGCATGGTGAAGGAGGAAAGAGAGGGTGCAAGATAGAGGAAAAGGCAGTAAGAAGACATTTATTTTTCTTGTCTTAATAATTATAACATAAGGGGCTAAGAATTTGTCTGACTGGTCAATTCTCCAAGCCCTTTTCAAACTGTGGCAATTAATCACTAAAAATATCACCTTTTGCCATATTTAGTATATTCTCTTCTTTCATTAACCCATGGTCTTTGTTGGTATTTGTTGAAGTGAAAAGCAAAGTTAGGAAAGTCTAACTCCCTGGATAGAGGAGAATTTGTTCAAGGCAAATATCATGTTTACTAGTATGTTACCAAAAGGAGTAGGGCCTAGATTTTAAAAAAGAATGTTGTTGAATAGTTAAAGCAATAGTATGTATTTGACAAAATATAGGGCTCGATGAACTAAGAGCAATGATAGTCATCTATTTGCAAGTCTAATAGAAAACAGAACTATCTTTTCCATAAAGCTGGTAACAATATTGTTTATTAAAATACTATTAAGTTCAATAAATAAAATATTTATTTACAAATTATTATATTAACCCAGAAGTGTGTGTGTGTGTTTAAAATAAAAAGGAGAATAATTAGGAAAAAGTGTTTTTAGTCCATACTAACATATTTCTGAGAATGAGATTTGACATTGTACTAACTTATCCTGGAGAAATCAGAATTCCAAAGTGATAGAATGAACCAGGTTTGGATATCTAGACAAGCATTTTTTACCTTCTTTAAGTTGTTTGCTCAATTAGAAGCATCCAACATTAGTGTATACCTACAAAATTTTCAGAGATGTCTTAATAGAAGATAATTTTTTAATGTTTTGTGTTACATGTTTTCATGTAGTTCTTATAGTGTTACCATGAATCTAATGAATCTAATAGTGACATATGCAAAAGAAAATGCAGAAAAATGAAAGATTATCATATATCTGGTAGAATTAATGTCTAACCCTCTTAGTCTGCTGTATACAGATGAAAAGGGTAGACTAATAATCAACATCTCCTGGAGAGCTGGAAGTAATCTCAAAGCCAGTAATTGCACTACTATCACTGTTAGATCTCTCCAATAAATTATATACATTTCCACTATCAGATGAATTTCTACATAAGTGTAAAAATAGCACATGAGAAATAATCTGTGAAAAAAATTAAAGTTCTTTTGATAGCCTATAAAATATTAAAGTATTATTATTCAAATCCTTTATCTGAATTATTACCAAATGTCAAGTTCATATTTTGATCTCTATTGACTTTTATCACTAGACGACTCTGAAGTTGCCAAGAATAAATGCTATTTCAAACTTTGGGAAAAAACATCCTCCAGGTAACTCTATTGGTGTGACAATGAACACAGAGATAGAGATAATAGAGATAAACAGATAGAGAGAGAAAAGATAAAATGGGCCGTAGATATAGCACAACAAATGACAGGTGCAATCAATCTCTGAATTGTGAGTTTAAATTTGCAGTTTAAATTTTCATCATTTTAGAAATTTTTATCTATATGGCGAATTTAGCAAGAATATGATGTCCAATTACAGTGCTTTATTGCTAAGTAATTTTATTGGTCATAACTTTGTAATGAATATTTCCTTGAAGCTAAAGCCTCAAGGTGAAAAGATATCACACATTTCAATTATTTTTAAGTTAGCAAATGATAAAAAATATGCTTTATACTTCATAAAATGAAATTTGTGTAATTATTATTTTTTAAAGCTTTGTAATTGATGTATTTTTTGCAGGAGTATTTTAGTTATTGAATATGTTATGACTCTATGAACTTTTTTTTTATGGAATAGAATAAGTAATTTGATTTTACCTTTTAGAACCTAAATACTGAAACAAAATGAAACACAAAAAGTCATATATTTACAATACTTAATACTTTGACTGAATTAGAAAATGTTAGAATGTTCCATAGCTTGTCAAATATACATCAAAGTGATACATTATGTGCTTATTAAAATAATTTGAACATAATAATTGAATATAGGATGAAGTTATGTTCTAATAAAAGACTTTTAAATATTTTGATATGAGATGGCTGCTTCTTTTGGCTACGTGTTCTCACTTTCAGCTATTCAATCTTTTTAAATCAATTTACTTGTAAAATAATTTTGGTGCCAAAATTAACTCTCTAGCACATGAATTAAACTTAAAAAGCAAAAAGGAGTTCACAGATAAGTAAAGAGATTACTGAATAAAATGTCTAAATGAAAACTAGTTTTAACTGTTAGAAAAGCATCATTTGAAATACATTTCCTTCAACTGAGGTTTTAAAATACATTTTTGAAAATTTGCCATGCCACGTATTTAGTACTGTTTTGAAATGTGGGTAAGATGGGCCTCTTCTCTGATTCTTTCCCTGTAGAAAGCCCTGCTCTGACCTTTCTCCAGTTTAACTCTTTCTCAGGAATGTGCCTGCCTGGCTGAAATCTGTGTCCCTCCTCCATCACCCTTTGAGACCCTACAGTTGTTTCCAGACAACAACATGATAAATACAGAAACTGGGTGTTATCTTTCAAAATTTCTAGAGCAATTTGAAAGAGTAATTTTATGTCAGGTGAATTTCATCATGAAAAATAATGAGACTGTATTTATTATATTTTATTTCTTTTTTTCTATAAACTTATTATAAAAGTATCAGTTCAAGAAAAATCGGAAATAAAAATCAAATCTATTTTACTGTTTGTTTGTGAAGCACTGTTCTAGAACACACAGGTATGTGGTACCCTGGAATTCCCTGTTACTAGGACCTGCATAGGCCTTTTTTCCAGGTCCATATCCCACAACTTGAACACACACCTCACCTGTGCATCCCTAGGTGCAATGAGAGGTTGTTTGCAGGGTGGGTGGACAGTTTGAACATGCAGGCTAGGTTGACATGTGTTGTGATGAATGGAGTTGAAATTGAGAGGAGAGGGTGGACAATTGGCCTCTGGGGCTGGCAGATAGACTTTCCAATGCCTCCACATTCCAGCAGAGAAATCATACAAGTCTTAAAATTCAGGTTCACTCAAATTTATGTCAACTTCTTTGGTGAATATAAATCCAGGTAATTCTGCTATCACAGAGTCTTAGAGTTCAAAGAAACTTTTGATTCAACTCCAAGTCTGTAAAATCTCATTCTTTTTTATGGCTGCATAGTATTCCATGGTGTATATGTACCACGTTTTCTTTACCCAGTCTATTGTTGATGGGCATTTGGGTTGGTTCCATGTCTTTGCCATTGTAAATAGTGCTTCAGTAAACACATGTGTGCATGTTCCTTTTAGCCAGTCAGCCAGTCCTATTAAAACATCTCTAGGAGGTGGGCCCAAGTCATGTTCTGTCATATTTATCCCTACTTGAGGAAAAGATAGTTACATTTTCAGAGAAGTATAATTTTGTTTCTGAGGGAGAACAGCAAGTTTGAGAAACACATTTTCTGATGATGAATGGAAGAATATAGAACAAAATTAGGAATCACAGATTTTTAAAAATTAATATAATTTCTTAGAGTGAGGACACTGTATATGATGAAATACTTATAATTTGATAGACTACACAAACTAATTACAATATGACAACAGTCATGTGGGAATATAAAAAAATGTAACACTGTTTTCTTTAATTTTCCTAAGAGCAGAAGAAGAAAACTCAGCTATTTCCATTTGACTGTTCACTTGGGATGTAAGGGCATGTACCATCAACATAGTTCTTTTTTCTGGTTTTATGCTGTCTAGCTAATTTTGGCATCACCTTCTTCAAAAAATTAGTTGCAGTCTTATTTCACTTACTTAATTATCCACTCCCTCTAGCCTCATCTGCCACTTGATCTCAATTATTTATTATAGAATTAAATTCATTTTAAAACATTTTCATTCCTGCTCTCCAATGTAAAAGGAAAGAAGGGTATCATCTGTACTTAATAAAGAGAACATTTAGAAGTCTGACAAAACCAATAATAAAAAATATAGTAGATTATTTGAGGCACTTGACATCAAATGAGAATGGATTAAACCCTATGAGAAGTAGGTATGAACAAAGTGAAAGGTTTGGTATGCTTACACAGAAGTGTCATTTGATTAAGAGCTCAATTGTTAATTAATTACTATATTTAAAATACATAGGTGTTTTCCTTTCACTGCCTAAAAATTGTATAGTAAGGACTAGTGCCCTCTTTTTGAGTTTTACAAAAACGTAATATACATAATTACAAAAAGGGCTAAATCTGAATTTGTCTGTGTGCCTGCTAGTCTCATAGTTTTATGATTGTTTAAAGATAATTGATTTTTTAAAGAATTTTCCTAGCTTTCTCACACTCTCACTAAAGGGCAAATTTGCATCCATTGAATGAACAGCCTAAAAGGTATTGGTTGTGGAATGAGACATGAGGCTTTTTTGTTATTATTATTATTTATTTATTTTACTTTAAGGTCAGGATACAAGTACAGAACTTGTAGGTTTGCTACATAGGTATACATGTGCCATGGTGGTTGATGCACCTATCAAGCCATCATCTAGGTTTTAAGCCCTGCATGCATTAGCTATTTGTCCTAATGCTCTTCCCTCTTCCTCCACTCACCACCACCCCAACTAGCTCTGGTGTGTGTTGTCCTCCCTGTGTCCATGTTGTTAATTCCCGCTTATGAGTGAGAACATGCAGTGTTTGGATTTCTGTTTCTTTCTTAGTTTGTTGAAGATGATGGCTTCCAGCTTCATCCATGTACCCATAAAGGATATGATCTCATTCCTTTTTTATGGCTGCATAGTATTCCATGGTGTATATGTAGCATATTTTCTTTATCCAGTCTATCATTGATGGGCATTTGGGTTGGTTCCGTGTCTTTACCATTGCAAATAGTGCTTCAGTAAACATATGTGTGCATGTACCTTTATAGTAGAATGATTTATATTCCTTTGGGTATATACCCAGTAATGGGATTGCTGGGTCAAATGGTATTTCTTGTTCTAGATTCTTGAGGAATCACCACACTGTCTTCCACAGTTGTTGAACTAATTTACATTCTCACCAGCAATGTAAAATCATTCCTATTTCTCCAAGCTTCCCAGTATCTATTGTTTCTTGAATTTTCAATAATTGCCATTCTGACTGGTGTGAGATAATATCTCACTGTGGTTTTGATTTGTATTTCTATAATGATCAAAGATGTTGAGCTTTTTTTTTTTTTTTCATGTTTGTTGGCCACAAAAATGTCTTCTTTTGAGAAGTGTCTGTTCATGTCCTTTGCTCACTTTTTGATGGGGTTGTTTGCTGTTTTCTTGTAAACTTTTTTAAGTTCCTTATAGATTCTCAGTATTAGACCTTTGTCAGATGGGTAGATTGCAAAAATGTTTTCCCATTCTGTAGGCTGCCTGTTCCCTTTGATGATAGTTTATTTTGCTGTGCAAAAGCTCTTTAGTTAATTTAGATCCCATTTGTCAATGTTGGCTTTTGTTGCAATTGCTTTGGGTATTTTTGTCATGAAGTCTTTGCCCATGCCTATGTCCTGAATGGTATTGCCCTGGCTTTCTTCTAGAGTTGTTATGGTTTTGGGTTTTACATTTAAGTCTTTAATCCACCTTGAGTTAATTTTTGTACAGGGAGTAAGGAAAGGGTCCAGTTTCAGTTTTCTGCATATGGCTAGCCAGTTTTCCCAGCACCATTCATTGAATAGGAAACCCTTTCTCCGTTGCTTGTTTCTGTTAGGTTTGTTGAAGATCAGATGGTTGTAGATGTGTAGTGTTATTTTTGAGGTCTCTGTTCTGTTCCATTGGTCTATATGACTGTTTTCATACCAGTGCCATGCTGTTTTGTTTACTGTAACCTTGTAGTATAGTTTGAGGTCAGTACCATGATGCCTCCACCTTTGTTTTTTCTTAGGATTGTCTTGGCCATACAGGCTCTTCTTTGGTTCCGTTTTTTTATAATTCCTTGATGAATGTCAATGGTAGTTTGATGGGGATAGCATTGAATCTATAAATTACTTTGGGTAGTATGGCCGTTTTCACAATATTGATTCTTCCTATCCATGAGCATGGAATCTTTTTCCATTTGTTTATGTCCTTTCTTATTTTCTTGTGCAGTGGTTTGTAGTTCTCCTTGAAGAGGTCCTTCACATCCCTTGTAAGTTATATTCCTAAGTATTTTACTCTCTTTGTAGCCATTGTAACTGGGAGTTCACTCATCATTTGACTGTCTGCTTGTCTATTGTTGGAGTATAGGAATTTTTGTGACTTTCATACATGCTTCTGTATCCTGAGAGTTTGCTGAAGGTGTTTACCAGCTTAAGAAGTTTTGGGGCTGAGAAAATGGTATTTTCTGAACATAGAATCATATCGTCTGCAGACACAATTTGACTTACTCTCTTTATTTCTTTCTCTTTATTTCCTCTCTTTATTTCTTTCTCTTCCACCATCCTATGTTGAATAGGAGCAGTGAGAAAGGGCATCCTTGTCTTGTGCCAGTTTTCAAAGGGAATGATTCCAGCTTTTGCCCATTCAGTACAACATTGGCTGTGGGTTTGTCATAAATAACTCTTATCATTTTGAGGTATGTTCCATTAATACCTAGTTTATTGAGAGTTTTTAACATGAAGGGGTGTCAAATTTTATTGAAGGCCTTTTCTGCATCTATTAAGATAATCATGTGGTTTTTGTCATTGGTTCTCTTTTGTGATGGATTACATTTATTAATTTGCATATGATAAACCAGGCTTGTATCCAAAGATGAAGCCAACTTGATTGTGTGGGATAAGTTTTTGATGTGATGCTGGATTCAGTTTGTCACTATTTTATTGAGGATTTTTGCATTGATGTTCACACGGGATATTGGCTTGAAGTTTTCTTTTTTTTGTTGTGTCTTTGCCAGGTTTTGGTATCAGGATGATGCTGGCTTTATAAAATGAGTTAGGCAGGAGTCTCTCCATTTCAGCTCCTTGGAAGAGTTTCGGAAGGAATGATACCAGCTCCTCTTTGTACCTGTGGTAGAATTCGGCTGTGAATCCATCTGGTCCTGACCTCTTTTTCGTTGGTACTCTATTAATTATTGCCTCAATTTCAGAACTTGTTATTGGTCTATTCAGGGATTTGACTTCTTACTGGTTTAGTCTTGGGAGAGTGTATGTGTCCAGGAATTTTTCCATTTCTTCTAGATTTTCTATTTTATTTACATATAGGTGTTTATAGTATTCTCAGATGGTGGTTTGTATTTCTGTGATAGTTTGTATTTCATTTTTTATTGTGTCTATTTGATTATTCCCTCTTTCCTTCATTAGTCTAGCTAGTGCTCTATTTTGTTATTTAAAAAAAAAAAACAACTTCTGGATTCATTGATTTTTTAAAGGATTTTTCATGTCTTTATCTCCTCCACTACTGTTTTGATCTTAGTTATTTCTTGTCTTCTGCTACTTTTTGAATTTGCGTGCTCTTGCTCCTCTATTTCTTTTAATTGTGATGTTAGGGTGTCAATTTTAGATCTTTCTAGCTTTCTTATGTGGGCATTTACTGCTATACATTTCCCTCTTAACACTGCTTTAGCTGTGTCCCAGAGATTCTGGTATGTTGTTTCTTTATTCTCATTGGTTTCACAGAACTTCTTGTTTTCTTCCTTAATGTCATTATCTACCCAGGAGTCATTCAGGAGTGGGTTGCTCAGTTTCCATGTAGTTGTGTGATTATGAGTGAGTTTCTTAATCCCGAGTTCTAATCTGATTGCACTTTGGTCTGAGAGACTGTTATGATTTCTGTTCTTTTGCATTTGCTGAGTAGTGTTTTACTTGAAATTATGTGGTCAATTTTAGAATAAATGCCATGTGGCACAGAGAAGAATATAAATTCTGTTGATTTGGAGTGGAGAGTTCTGTAGATGTCTATTAGGTCCACTTGATCCATAGATCAATTCCAAGTTTTGAATATCCTCGTTAATTTTCTCTCTTGCTGATATGTCTAAATATATTGACAGTGAGGTGTTAAAGTCTTCCACTATTATTGTGTGGGAGTCTAAGTCCCTTTGTAGGTCTCTAAGAATTTGTTGTATGAATCTGGGTGCTCCTGTATCAGGTGCATATATAAGTAGGATAGTTAGCTCCTCATGTTGAATTGATCCCTTTACTATTATGTAATGCCCAGTTTTGTCTTTTTATCTTTGTTGGTTTAAAGTCTGTTTTGTCAGAAACTAGGACTGCAACCTCTGCTTTTTTTTTTTTTTTTTTTTTTTTGCTTTCCATTTGCTTGGTAAAGTTTCCTCCATCTCTTTATTTTGAACCCATTTGTGTTTTTGCACATGAGATGGGGCTCCTGAATACAGCACACTGTTGGTGCTTGACTCTTTATCCAATTTGCCAGTCTTTGTCTTTTAATTGGGGCATTTAGTCCATTTACATTTAAGGTTAGTATTGTTACATGTGAATTTGATCGTGTGATCATGACGCTATCTGGTTATTTTGGACACTAACTGCTGCAGTTTCTTCATAGTGTCATTTGGTCTTCATATTTTGGTGTGTTTTTGCAGTGGCTGGTACTTGTTTTTTCTTTCTATATTGAGTGTTTCCATCAGGAGCTCTTCCAAGGCAGGCATGATGGTGACAAAATCCCTCAGCATTTTCTTATCTTGAAAAGGTTTTATTTCTCCTTTGCTAATGAAGCTTAGTTTGACTGGAAATAAAATTCTGAGCTGAAAATTCTTTTCTTTAAGAATGTTGAATATTGGGCCCCACTCTCTTCTGGCTTGCAGGGTTTCTGCTGAGAGAACCACTGTTAGTCAGATGGATTTCCCTTTGTAGGTGACCTGACCTTTCTCCCTGACTGCCCTTAACATTTTTTCTTTTATTTCAACCTTGGAGAATCTGATGATTATGTGTCTTGGAGTTGATCTTCTTATGGAGTATCTTAGTGGTGTTCTCTGTATTTCCTGAATTTGAACGTTGGGCTGCCTTGCTAGGTTGGGGAAGCTCTCCTGGATAATATCCTGAAGTGTGTTTTCCAAGTTGGTTCCATTCTAACCATCTCTTTCCCATACTCCAATCAATTATAGGTTTAGTCTTTTGACACAGTTCCATATTTCTCAGAGATTTTGTTCATTCCTTTTCATTCTTTTTTATTTAATCTTGTCTGCATGCCTTATTTCAACAAGATGGTCTTCAAACTCTGATATCCTTTCTTCCACTTGGTCAATTTGGCTATTGATACCTGTGTATGATTCACAAAGTTCTCCTGCTCTGTTTTTCAACTTCATCGGGTCATTTATGTTTCTCTCTATACTGGTTATTCTAGTTAACAGCTCCTATAACCTTTTATCAAGGTTCTTATCTTGTTTGCATTGGGTTAGAACATGCTCCTTTAGCTCAGCAATTTGTTATTACTCAACATCTGAAGACTACTTCTGTCAATTCCTCCATCTCATCCTCTGTCCAGTTCTGTGCCCTTGCTGGAGATGCATTGCAATCATTCGGAAGAGCGGAGACACTCTGGCCTTTTGGATTTTCATCTTTCTGTTGTTGTTGTTAATTTTTTCTCATGTTCTTGAGTTTGTCTACTTTCTATCATTGAGGCTGCTGACCCTCAGATGGGGTTTTTGTGGGAACTTTTTTTTGTTGTTGATGCTGCTGTTGTTCCTTTCTGTTTGTTTGTTTTTCTTTCAATGGTCAGGTCCCTCTTCTGTAAGGCTGCTGCGGTTTGCTAGGGGTTCACTTCAGGCCCTAATCATCTGGTTCACTCCCGCATCTGGAGATGTCACTTGAGGAGGCTAGAGAACAGCAAAGATAGGTTGCTGTTCCTTCCTCTGGGATCTCTGACCTCGAGGGCCACTGACCTGATGCCAGTAGAAACACTCCTGAATAGGGTGTCTGAGAACTGTTGGAGGGTCTCATCCAGTTGAGTGGCATGGGGAGCAGGTCCTGTTTAATGGAGCACTTTGACTGTCCCTTGGTGGAAGGGGTGTGCTTTGCTGAAAGGAAAACCACTCGCCTGGTCTGCCTGGATTGCTCATAACTAGCAGGAGGAAAAACGAAGTCTGCTGGTCCCTGGAGACTGCGGCCACCCCTCCCACTAGGGACTCAGGCCCAGGGAGATCAGAGTTCTGTCCCTGAGCCCCTGACTGGAGTTCTTGGAGTTCCTGCAGGGAGGCCCAACCCAGTGGGGGTAGGATGGGTCAGGTTCAGGCCTGAAGAGGCACTCTGGCCACAGTCTGCCACAGCCGGTATGTTGGGCTATGGTGGATACCTCTTGAGACCAAGTCATCCAGTCTTTCCAGCTCTAACAGCGGAAAAGCATGGGCTGGAACTATAGAGATTGCTGCCACCTTTCCCCTACCCTGGGAGTTTAGTGTGTTAGGCAGCTATCAGTCCCAGTGTTGGCTGCCAACCCTCCCCCAAGAAGCTCAAATGACTTAGATATCAGGCAGCCACAGCTGAGGTGCTGGCCACCCCTTCCCCTGGGAGCTCAACAGGCTTAAGCAGATCTAGATAAGTGACTATTGAGAATCTGTGTGGCTCTCTTGTTGGGATCCTAGGTCCTGGTGGCGTGTGCTCGTGACTGGGATCATCTGATCTGTGGGTTGCACAGTTCCGTGGAAAAAACATGGTTTCTCAGGCTGGGCAGCACACTCACTCACCACCTCCCTTGGCTGTGGAATGGGGGCTCCCCTGCCCCATGTGGCTTTCAGGTAGGCTGCTGCACCACACTGCTCTTCCTCCCTCTCCTTGGATTATGTCAGTTGCCTAGTCAGTTCTGATGACAGAACCTGGATATCTCGATTGTCAGTGCAGGATTTGTACACTGTTGTGGTTCTTTTCAATGGGAGCCTCCAATTGCTGCTGCTTCTAGTTGGCCATATTGGCCCTGCCTCAAAGCCTAATTTTTAATCCTGACTGAAGATGCAGTTCTCATTGGAAACTTTAAATTGGATGGTGTAGGAACAACCATTTGGATACTTGGTATTCTTTTGAAAAATAATATCTAACAGTGATTCCATATTATTTATAAAATGATTTTCTGTCCAAAAAGAATATCAGCTGGTATATCAGAATTCATGATTGTCTTCAGAATTTTTCTAACATTGAAACAAGGTGAAAAATATGGTACAAACATACATTTTTTTTTAACATTAGAGATTGTACAGACCACTGCTTAATCCCAATAAATGTACTCTTTTTATATTTAAACCATTCTAATGGTTGAGTATTTAAGATAATTTTGACATCTTTCTTCTGTGTTTTACTGGGTTACTATAACAATATTTTATTTATATATATATATATATATAGTTTCCACCTATAATTGTGTGATACTAATTAGCTCAAATAGCTTTTTTTAAAAGAAAGCAGCAATAGGAGGACATAGCATCTATGATCTTGGATGTCAGTTGGAGAAGATGATTTCTAATATTTTATCCAAGGCTGAGATATGAAGTTTTTTGTGGCAGATATATGATAAAAGCTTCTTAAAAATATTTTTTTAGTCAATTGACTAGCCAGCCTGCTTTTTCTTGTCCATGTTTTTAAAAATCTGAACCTAAAATCCAGTTTTCTGTCTTAAATAGAAAAAGGAAAAGATGTCCCATCAAATGCATGTTTTACAATTTTATTTCTGAAGTGCATATGATGGGATCTATCAAACATGTAGAGAGAAACATATGCAATGTGTGGGGATTAGTCACCAAATTTACTATATATTATTGATATCCAAGAAACTTCAATGTTTATGAGTGTCAGGTAAAGAAACAAACATATTTACTTGGAAAACAATGGATAAATTGATAGAGAAAGCAATCCACATTTTGTCTTATATCAGGTGTTGCATAATTAAATAGTTACAGGCCCAGGCAGGAAAGCAAAGGACCTTAGAAGTTCGAGTGGAAAATGATAGAGGGATGAGTGGCCACAAAGATTCTATGCCCTCTCTAAAGGAGGCAGAAGACAGTCCCAGCCAATTTTTGCTACGTGACTATGAAGATCTAGTGTCACCAGTTTTACAAGAAACCATAAATTCAAATTTTTATATGTAATTTTCAGTTCCTTAAAACTCTGTATTTGACAAACAATAACAGGAAAAAAAGCATAGCTAATCATCAGAGCAGTTCTGTTTCTGCCAATTTATATATATACAATTTTACAGTATATTGCATATAAAATACATGCAATTTTATATTAAAATGAAATCTAATCTGTCAGGTATAAAACTACAATAAAATTTAGTAGGAACTGTTGATTATTTCTGGAAAATGTCAGTGTGGTGATATTCCTAACAGGCTCAACACGTTGCTCAGGTGCAAGAAAAGTGCTGATCATTTTCAAGAGAGGAAGTATTAAGAATGAAGTTACAAAAATGTGAGCAACATAACTGATATAGTTTGGATTTGTGTCCCCACCCAAATCTCATGTCAAATTGGAGATGGGACCTAGTGGGAGGTGACTGGATCATGGGGGGTGGATTTCTCCCATGCTGTTCTCATGATAGTAAGTGAGTTCTCACAAGATCTAATGGTCTTAAAGTGTGTGGGACTTCCCCCTTTTCTTTCTCTCTCTCTCTCTCTCCCCTGCCACCATGTGAAGAAGGTCCTGGCTTCCCCTTTGCTTTCCGCCATGATTGTAAGTTTCCCGAGGCCTCCCAGTCATGCTTCCTGTTAAGCCTGTGGAACTGAAAGTAAATTAAATGTCTTTTCTTCATTAATAACCCAGTCTCAGGTAGTTCTTTAAAGCAATGTGAAAACGAACTAATAACTGAACATGTAAAGCATGTAAAATGCTGGCCCATTTGTCCATCACACCTTAGGAAACACAAAATGGAACTGTAGTAGGCCAGAGATAGACAAGTAAATCATGTTGATCAATGATATCCATGTTGCAGACAGAGGAGAGAGGTTGAAGTTGAGGTCAAGGGTGCATGAAGAAAGGTGAGAAAGTTTTGTATTTGCTTTGTTTTCTAGAAAAATAAGACTAAAGAGCAGTAATATTGGGGTCTATAATATACTATGTGTGGTTATGAGGTTAACCCCTGGTTTATTACAGGATTCCGGTTTATTACAGGATTCTGGAATAATAGTTCTAGAAGGCCTTCTTTTAAAATTAAAAAGAAAATAAAAAGAAGAGGGAGAAGAGAATGAAAAGGAAAAGAAAAAAAGGAAAAATAAAATTAGCTTACCTTTAGTCAATGTATACAGTAAGAAATACACAAACCCACACAATAAGGGCATTACCACTAGTAGCTGTCTATGCTGATACTAATTTTTTTAACATTTATATCAGTTGTTCTCAAACTTTGATGTGCATAAGGATCATGCAGGGAGTCTGTTAAAATATAGATTGATAAATTCACATCCTGGAGATGCTGATTCACTAAGTTTGGCTTGAGGGCCTAAAAATCTACATTTTCAAATGTGCACCAAGTATTTGTGATGCATTTGTGATGCAAAAAGACTCTATTTTGAGAAGCATCAGGTTAGATGAGCAAGCCCTCACCAGACATCAAATCTGTTGACACCTTAATCTGGTACTTCTTAGCAGCAAGAACTATAAGAAATACATTTCTATTGTTTATAAGTCACCCAGTTTACTGCATTTTGTTAGAGAAGCCCAATTGAACTGAGCCAAAGTGCCTTAAATCTCACTGAAGAAGCACTAACAGATTCTATGAAAGTTACTAATAATAACTAAGTTACTGTTCATCTTCTGCCTGTAGTAGTGGGAGCGATCAATGTAAAACAATAATTTGAAAGTAAAATTTTATTAGTAGTCGATAGACTAAGGCAAAAATGAAACATTGGGAACTTACACTTGGAGCACGGTCCTAGGATCTCCAACTTCGCCCCCATCACCAATTGTCAAGGTATCATAGCCAATCTCCAGATCAAATTCTTCAAAATTTATCTGGATAACCTAGTAGTAAACAGAAACATACACCTTCCTTAAATATATTGTATTACGTAATAGAAACAACAGAAAAAGCAATGACAGAAAAGCATTCTTTGTCTCTCCACACACACACACACACACACACACAAGCAGTTATATATATATACACACATATATATAAAACTGTATTGTATTTTCTGCATTAAATGTTCAATGAAATTTCATGGTTTCTGTTTATAGAATACTCTTATTTGAAGAATGATTAAAGCAAATCTACTCTAAGAAGGCTTTATAAAAAGTATATGTAGGTGGAGAGTAGTTTTCCACACATTTGCATGTATATTTTATAAAGTTAACGTGCAGAAACAGAGTGTGCTATTTCCATTAAGTAGTAAAGCTTAAAATTTGTTAGAGCTAAACTTGAATCTAGATTGCCAGAATGGTATCAAGTTTATTTTTATGTATCCTTTGGTAACAGAATTCCTCAAATATATTAAAATGAGTGGCAAAACTGGGAGCACAATACTTTGAGAGGCACACTACACCATGGTATGTAATTCAGCATTATTTCTTACTAAAATATACTCATATATTCATATATTGCTTATATAGCTATGCAAAAATTCAAATTTAATTAAATTGCAATTTTAAAAATAGCTAAAATATTGAAAAGATGTAATTAAGAATCAGTACAGAAAGAAATTACATAAAATTACATAGTGTCCTACATATAGTCATGTTTTGAGCAAAAAATAATTTATAATAAATTATTGTTCATCACCTGATAAAATGAATGCCTGAGGTTACCACATTATGAGAGAATAAATGAAGAAGATATTTCTTTAGTAATATTTATAACTATTTTCTACTTTGTTATTATAAAAATAATTAAAAATAAAGGAATTTATATCCTGACTTATTTTGCTGTATAACAATTTTTGACTACACATATTTCTTGTTTTATAAAATATTTTAGTATTTGCATTGACTAAAGCAATTGTTTTGTCCAAATTTAAATATAGCATGTGAATGAAAACTTTGACCTACACATTTTAAATGATCATAATTTTTTTTTTTTTTTTTTTTTTTTTTGAGACGGAGTCTCGCTCTGTTGCCCAGGCTGGAATATAGTGGTGCGATCTCGGCTCACTGCAAGCTCTGCCTCCCAGGTTCACGCCATTCTCCTGCCTCAGCCTCCAGAGTAGCTGGGACTATAGGCAGCCACCATGCCTGGCTAATTTTTTTGTATTTTTTAGTAGAGACGGAGTTTCACTGTGTTAGCCATGGTCTCGATCTTCTGACCTCGTGATCCACCTGCCTCGGCATCCCAAAGTGCTGAGATTACAGGCGTGAGCCACCGTGTCCAGCCTACATGATCACAATTTTTAAAATATGTGTTTTGTTCCACGTATAGTTAAATATAAATACTTTCCATTGATAATTACCTGTCAGTATAGATTTACATTGTTTCCCATTTTCTTTTCTTTTCTTTTTTTTTTTTTTTGGCTACTATAAGCAACATAGTCATGAGCAAAATTAAACATCTTTTGGTTCACATTTTGAAGTATGTCTCTAGGCAGTATACTTGCTAGGTAATAACAGCAAAAATTCATTTTATAACCTAGTCCCATATGGTTTTCCAAAATTGTTTTACCAATTCAAATGTTCACATTTGCATACATTGAATGTATTTATTCCTACAACTCTAGTATGTGTAAAAGTGTTTTTTGTTGTTTTGCTTTTGTGTGTGTGTGTGTGTGTGTTTTCCTTATTACTAATTGAGTTGCACATCTTTTTATGTGTTTATATATCATTCATATTTCCTTTTCTGTGACACAACTATTTGTGTTTTGGCATCTTTTTCCCTCAGACCTCTTGTCTACTTGTTATTGATTGCAAGAATTCTTTATATTGGTGATTCCAAAAGCATTCCATTACAGCACACTTTAAAAACAATAATATTTGTAATACACAAAGGTGAACAGATGAAGCTGCTTATAATGGAAATTTTATTTTTATTTTTTGCCCAGGACCTTCTGTTCCATAGAGGGAGTTAAATCAATATCTTAGTTCTACCTGTGGCTAACTCATAGTACACCACTGGACCTGGCTCACTAGTTGAGATCAGCTTTATATATTATGGGTACTAATTCCTTACATTATATGTGTTGCAATAGCTTCAAGTTCACAGCTTCCTTGTTAGATTACTTGATACAAAAAGTTATTAATTTTACCAGAGTAAGACTTACTTATCTACTCATAAAATAGTAGATAAACAAATCCTACTCTGGTAAAAATTATTAATATTAATGACACAAGCTCATACAGATGTATCTTCATATCTTTTATCTTTTGTGAATTGACTTTTATAGAAACTGCAAAGTAGGACTGTATTGGAGGCAGAATTCTAAGATGTCTTCCAATATTCTAATCCCCTGGTGTAGATAACCTATATGATACCCTCCCCTTCAGTGTGGGCAAGATCTATGAAGATGATGGATTATCAATCCTATGATTAGCTTATATTATATGGAAAAGGTGAAGGAATATTACAGATGTGTAATTAAGGTCTCTAATCAGTTGACTTTAAGTTCATCAAAAGGGAGATTATTCTGAGTGGGCCTGACTAATTCAGGGGATTCCCTTTAAAAGAAGGTCTAGAAGTAAGAGATCAAAAAACAAGCTAACAAAAAATCAGAAGAGATGCTCTCCTGTTAGACTTGAAGATACAAACTGCCATGCTGTGGAAAGGCACGTTTAACATGGAGCAGTGGTGCCCTTTACAAGGTGAGGGCCTAAGTCCTGCAACCACAATAATTGAATTCTGCCAACAAGTGAGCCTGGAAGAAGCCCTACAGTTTCAAATGAGATCCCATTCCGGACCAATGCTTTGATTTCACCCCGGTACAACCTTGAAAAGAAGACCCAGATATCCATGCCTAGACTCTTTTCCTGTGGAAACTGTGAGATAACAAATTTACGTTGTTTCATGTTGCTAATTTTGGGTAATTTTTTACACAGCAATATAAGTTAGCACAGTATTCCTTTCATTTTTCCCTCCAATATGAACACCCAGTTGTCTCAGTACTTTTTATTTAATAAAAAGCCCTTCTTTCTCCAATGATCAGCAAACTCTAATATATATAACTATTCTATATGTAAGTATATTGGATTTTGGATTATGGATCTTGTTCTCTTGGTAAGTTTGTATGTACCCAAACTACCACAAATTGGCTTATTATTATTATTACTATAAGATAAGACTGTATCTTATAAGTCAGATACTCCACAAACTTAATCCTTTTGTTCTTTGGGAGTATTTTGACTACTCTTGGACCATTTGTCTTTCACATATCAACTTGTAAAATTCTTCAAAAATTTATTTGGGCTTTCTATTGGAATTGCAGTGAATCTATAACTGATTTGTTGAGAACTGACATCTTAAGGTATTGAATCTCCCTACACACAAGTCTGACTTATCTCTTCATTTATGTAGATCTCTAAATATCTTTTAATAATGTTTTTAAAAATATATTACATGTTGAGAATGCTTTTTGCTATTGAAAGTGGTATTTATCTTTATATTTGGAACTTTTTTGGTATATAGAAATGAAATTTATTTTTTTGTCTATTGATCTAACTAGGCACTGGGTAAAGCATCCATATTATTTAAAAACATTTGTAAATTATTTTTAGTTTCTTACATAGCAAGCATGTCTTCTGTAAATAATATTTTAGGTTCTTCTTTTACAAATTATGTAATTTTAAAATCTTAACTTTCTTGTATATCTGGTAAAATGTTTACTAGAACAGATGACAACTGGCCTCATTAAATTGTACCTCATTCAAGAGGGAATGCCTCCAATATATATGTTTGTATGTCTGTGTGTGTGTGTGTGTGTGTGTGTATGTATGTTTGTTTGCATGGTATTTATTCATAGTTTTATACATTTCTTTTGTTTTCTTATAAACTAATAATGACATGAACATTACTATGTTTCTTATATTTCAGAGAGAGTAACTCTCAAAGTACCTCATCTGTCATCCTGCCAAAAGGATAAATCCCATGATCTTCATCACCCCAACCTATTTCACAGTAGATCTATGAGTGAACTGTAATTAAAATTAGAGAATGTCTCCTTTCATATGACTTAAAAGTCTAATAGGCTAGTGGATACAAATTAAGTGTCTAATAAATGACTGCCTGATTGATTGCTAGTTCTATGCCAAACTCTTGATATCCATTATTGTATAATCATGTGCTAAAGACTTTGGACACCCATAGAATGGTAGATCTTATTTTGCCGAAATTGTAACTGAGACTCTTGCATATATATATGCAACAATGAGAGCTCTATCTCACTTTAAATTAAGTGATGAATTAATTACTAACTAATCCATATACTTTGGGATAAGCACTTAACCACTGAGCTGTCATTGAATTTTTAGACACTTGCAATTCTTGAACAGTTTCAATGACACACAATTACTGAGAAGCTAGAATATTCTGATTGAATTTTTATGATACATTCATTTTAGTTTGATTCATTTATGCTTATTTTTAACATTATTATTGAAATAGTTCACAGAAGTAAAACTTGTACATTAAAAAAATTAAAAATTACCTTTGCCTTATTTGAAGCCATTAATATAAGTAAGGCATTACAGTAAAACCCCAACATAGCATATTGAGATATGGTTAAAAGAAAAATACCTTTAATAGAATGTATAAATAAAACTTAGGAAAACAAAAACAAAATGACAAGAAAACTTGTTCATGCTATAATGTAATAAGTAGCATCAGTAGTCTGATGTAAAATTTTCCTTCTTTATTGATACTTTAATAATATGAAAGTGACCAAATAGACATTTCCACCCATTTATTTTTGTATAATATAGAAAAGTTAATATAAAAAATCAACAAATAGTCATCAGTATAATAGGAATGCTTCTTCTACATGTTTATTTGGTAGTAGGGCAGAAACATTTAGTAAGAAAATAGGAAAAATATTATGCATTTAGTGTAAAAAGAATGCCATACATTTTGCCTGCTTTACTTCTTCCTAATCATTTGTGGAGTAAATAAACAAAAACATAAATTGCATTTAGCACATAGGACTAATGAAAAAAAAAAAAACTGTAATAATAAAATATGCCCTTAAAGTATTTAAATAATGTATAATTGTCTTTATTTTTTTTAAACCAAGTAAGTCACTCTCTTGATTTCCATTGTGGAATGGTGATTCTAACTGGATTGTTTAGTGTTGCTTATTGAGGTTGGAATTAAACTATTTAATCTACTAATGAAGTCAATTAAAAATAACATAATGCTTTTTAACACTGACTTTCCAGAAGTAAAAAATCCATAGATAGCATTAAACATTAAATACTTGGTAGATCAATTTCTCATAAGGCTCAATACATAGGTTTTTACAGGATGTTTTGTTAAAACTGGTACAGAAGCTATGTCTCATAATCTTCATTCTGTGAATCTTGCACTGATAATTTAATACCATAACTTCTACATTGTCATTATTTCTGAAGCCATGTGGAATTCCCACTTAATACCCATTAACATGAATTTTTTAAATGAAATATATTTATATTACATAAAACAGTGGTCTCAGAATTATAAATGCATTATTTTATTTAGACCCTAAAAGTCTATCTTGTGTACATCTATACACTATTCTGGCTGCCCAGCACCTGACTATCCTCCTTTTGTCTGGGAAATTAGGAATCTTGCTAGGAAGTACAGCATACCTCCCAATATGGTCAGATCCTAGACTCCCCATTATTCATTGTATCCAGTGTACAGGTATGATAACTAAGATTCTCTTATCAATCAGATACACATCTTAAGTGTATAAATAAGGAAACAAAGATTGGATTCTGGCAAAGATTGTCAAAAGCAGCAGAAATATACAGTTTCAGGGGCAACAGTGGTTGTAATATGTAGTGGCACTGAAATTCTAGAGCACAGCAGTCTTGTCCAACAGGTAAAAACGAATCCTCCCAGGAGTCAGAGCCAGAAGCTGTGGAGCACTATGACAAGGTAAATAGATTCTATTACATTGCAAGCTTTTCTAGGAACTCATTCCATTTCTAGAGAAGTCAATGTTCACTAGTCTTATCCAGAAGGATATGGTATTGTTCTATGACCCAGTAACCATTGTATAGCTTCAATTCTCTCTTCTTCTGAATGGGAGTTCTTAGGGAAGTTACCCTGTTTGTTTTCTATACTTTTATATTGGATTTGGCCTTTTAGCCACAGGTCTTTAGACAGTGAGGAATTACCTGTAAATATAATGGAGAAGCTAGTGTATCACTTAGGGATTCTGGACATATCTTTGTATGTAGTAAATGGCTGAAATTTTAGGTTTTCTCTATTAATGCAGATAGAAAATATGTTTTATGTAAGTATTTTTTCCAAAGTGAATGCGGGAGAAGAAAGATGGGTCAGGAGAGGTATTTGATAACCAAAGGGGAAAATGTGGTAGATGCTATTGATTGCTTACCCAATAGCCACCTTCCTTATTTGCCCTTGACCTTTTCTTCTCAACAGGACATATATTTTGTTCCCGTGTATCCTTTTCTGTACATCCTAATGCTCAGGGACTGCTCATCCAATTCTGAGTCTCCTGAGATGGGTCCTAATCACTCTATGTCCCATTCCATTTGTCAGTGATTAGATTATACATATTTGACCTAATTCTGGCCACTGGAAGATGATTAGCAATTTGCTGAGGAGCTTTTGCAAAATGATTTCTTGGTTTTCAAAAAGTACAAAAAATCAGTCTGCTTTGAGGTAATTCTATCTGAATGTATTGAGCTATTACAACCATCTCACAATACGTAGTTTGAAGACAAAGCCAAACTACATATTGAGATGTCCAGAACCTAGGAATGGTGTTTTTCTGTGTGTGGGGGGCTTGCATGCTTCTGGTCAGTATGCTTTTTAAATATTGCATTTTCTTATTACTTAAGTCATTTGACTTGAGGTTTCCCATATGTAAATTGAAGACATTCCAATGAATAAATGGTTTTAATAACTTCTCCCTTTAAAGGAATGTTTTGCCCAAGTAATTTTCCCATGTTTATTTGGCTACTGGTGATGAAACTAAACTTCAGGTTTGCTTGACGATAGTGATTATCTGCTTAAACATCACCCTATTCTACGTTAACAAAGTTCTGAAATTTAGAAAATACTTTCTGTGTATCCCAAATACCTCATATCATGTTGTTATCATAATATAGTTCATAAATATGTTCTTTGATGTTTGGCATATGCCTCATGTATTAAATAGTGATGGCAGGGAGAGACAATTTCTGAAAGCTAACAACTAATAAATATTACATAAATTCCTTGGGAAAAATATAGAAAGTGTCTATTGATATAAGTTCTTTTGTGTTCTATGGTAAAGTCTGTATTTTTTAATTCAAAATAATTCTGGAAGCTGAAGAAATTTCACAATATTAGTCATTTTTAATTTACATAATTAGTACAACATTCAAATTAGCCTTTGATGATGTTTAACCAAACAAATTAATGATGCTTTAACTAATGTCAATACCAATACCAAGCTATACTCATTAGTGAGACAGGATGATATAGATAAGTCCACGGGAAAAGCCTGGGATTATAGCCCCATTTCTCTCAAAAAATGTTATATTGTCTTGAGCAATTCTGTAACATATACAAAATAGTGTTTATAATTCATATTTTAAGGTTGAAATATGTATTACAATAAGCAAAGATTATAAAATAATACATAGGATGCTTGTAGGGCCTCATAAATGGTAGTTGTTATTAGCTATGTCAATTATCTTAAAATAGGTGTTCACATCTGTTCACAATGAATCTTGAGGATGAAGTTCTTTTATCAGCAATCCCATTTGATTCCAAGATAAGAGTTTTTCCCCTGAACTCTATGCTGCTAAAAATGTACCTTTTCTGGGAGCAGCTTTTCTCCATTATGATTATTTCAGAACGGCAATAAGTCACTCTAATATTAACAACTATTATTGCTACCCAGTGTGGAAATCAGAATGCATTATGTATGTATAATTACAAAATATAAAAACTTCAATTAATCTTAAGGTATGCAAATACCATGTTACACAATCAACTTGACATCTAATTAAAGCACTTCTTTCTTCATATACTTTCTATACCTTGGCAATCATAGTCCAATGAGGGAAACGTGACATAAGCAAGATGAATACAATACCCTGTGTTGACTGCTTTGAGATATGGACACACTGGGTTATATTAGCAGAGATGACAGTCACTCAATCCAGTTGGAGAGTAAAGAGGAAATAATCCCTTGAGATGGAAAACCCCAGACACTGCCAATGAAGGTGGAGTTGGGAACTGGGAAAGAACATTCTAGGGAAGAATGTGAAATATGGCAAAGTGAAAAAAATATTATTTTTGTTTCTGAAACATGAACTGTGAGGCAAAAAATGATGAGAAGGAACACTAGAAATGAAGGCAGAAAACAGACCATGTTAGGGACTTTGAACTTAAGTCCATACATATAGAAGTATATGAAAAGCAGCAAATTACGATTTTGAATGAAGTTGAAAGGGTTATATTTAATTTTTTACTTGCTCACTTTGGCAGCAGGAACAATCTGGATTTGAAGGATAACAGGGCAGAGGTAGAGACATTGAGGACCTAAACTTGGGCTGTTGAAGCAGGGATGGAGAAGAGTGGATTCAGTTAAGGTTTCTTTGCTCCAAATTAAAATAATTATAATAGTTTTTTTTTTTTCCTTTTTCTCCATACATTTGAAAGCATTATTCAAAGGCACACATAAAAATCATGCCTTGGCAGGACTGTCTTATCAAATGTTATTGCTTATAAATGTCTAATTTAGAGAGAGCAGAATATGGAGTACCTTTATTAAAAAATCATATAATTCAGAATAATCCTAAAACTTGGTTGCTTTTGTGGCATGTATTATAAATGACATACATTTCACATGCATATGGACAATTCATGTTAATGATATTTAAATAATAATCATCCTAAATTAGCTATTTAAAAATAAATATACAAAGGTAAAGTTATATGAAATTTGTGAAATAGGTAAATATTGTATGATATAAAATGCTTAAAGTATGACACGTGAAAATTCCTTATTTATTCATTTGAAAGTAATATCATTTTAGAGAAAAGAATACATATCTCATTCTAGAAGAATTATGAACTGCAATATTTAATATTTTACTTACATATTTTATTACAGAATATGTATCCCAAGACTCTAGGCTAGACCATTCAACAGTGAGAAGTGCCACCTCAGGGAATTCTCTAGGCTCATCCAATTTGCTGCCAGTATCAGGTTAACAGTTTCAATTCTTGCAAGGGATAATATTTTAGATACGGGGTGGAGGAGAGTGTGGGGACACTGAGAGCTATTGATGGAGTGATGAAAGCTTTTAGCTTTGTTTTATTTTTCTATGCCTTTAATATCTGTACACTGGTCTTCTCCTTTAGGGGATTCCTGGTATGTAACAATGACAGATTAAATAAAGGACGACAAATGTTTCACTGAAGGGAAAAAGCTACATAAAATGAAAAATTCATCAAATATTAAATCCATAACACAACAGTACAAAACCATTGGTTCTTTCGCATCATTTATTCATGCTTAGCTACTGGAGCATATAATTTAAATTCCATAATACATATAAACGATCAACTTGAATTTACAGATTTTGAGGAAAATCCTTGCAGATAATATTCTTGGTTTTAAGAGATTATTCATTACAAATTTGTGTAAGTTAGGTGATATATATTCAAAATATTTTGAAAAACAGATATGTATGAGGTTAATTAAAATAAATTTGCTAAGAAGGACTCTTTTCCTAGTTTTTGTCCCTTATTAAAAATAGGGTCATCATGGTCTAGGATACCTCTCTTTTCATTTATTTATCTGTACCTATTTTAATATAAAAAATGTTTGACTCCAGACTTTGAGTAAATGAAAGGTTTGTTCAAAATGATTAGACACAAAACTATAGTAGTGATATACAGATATTTATATACTTTCATACATAATGAACTGTGCAATGAGTTTTAATTCTAGCCTCAGTTTATCCTTGTTATTTTTCTTATGACACCAAAAAGAAAGGATGTAAGATAACAGCTTCTCAATTCATGGTCTTTGCTGCTAACTTTACTTTTGTTTATGTAATTTCTTTTTTTTAATATTATACTTTAAGCTCTGGGGTACATGTACACAATGTGCAGGTTTGTTACATATGTATACATGTGCCACGTTGGTGTGCTGCATCCATTAACTCGTCACTTACATTAGGTATATCTCCTAATGTTATCCCTCCCTGCTCCCTTCTCCCCACAATAGGCCCCGGTGCATGATGTTCCCCTTCCTGTGTCCAAGTGATCTCATTGTTCAATTCCCACCTATGAGTGAGAACATGTGGTGTTTGGTTTTCTGTTCTTGCAATAGTTTGCTGAGAATGATGGTTTCCAGCTGCATCCATGTCCTTACAAAGAACACGAACTCATCCTTTTTTATGGCTGCATAGTATTCCATG
>NW_012102465.1:3670079-3675482 GCF_000951045.1 Mandrillus leucophaeus | reverse complement strand
AAAAAAAAAAAAGAAAAATAAATCAAGGGAAGATGATAGAGAATGGTGGAGGTGTTCAGTGATAGAGGAGGTGAGGGTGAGAAACTTGAGAGAAATCTGAATGAAAACAAGAATTATTTAGATATCACATTTATCAGTGGTTTCTCATTCTATATTTGAATAACTCTCAGAGGGCCCTCTACGATCTGACCTTTCTTTAGTTCTACAGTCTCCATGATGTCCATTCTCCTCTTTACCCACTATGCCAAGGGCCCCTGTCATCTTTTTAGTTTCTAGATGACATCAGGGCCATAAAAATCCTTTATGAGGACTAATTCTGTCTCAGACACTCTTCTCTCTGCATTGCCAGTTCCTTGTCATTCTATAGTATTGGCTTAAAAATCATCTGCTCAGAAAACTATTTTTGACATTTCTAAGGGGCTTCCTCTTTATTACATTAAGGGTGATTTCTTTACATTATGATTATTTATTTCTGTGTTTATCATTTTATTGTCTCTTTAAAGTGCTAACTAGAAGCTTCCTGATGTTAGCACATTTGTCTTTTAAAAAAATTGATTGCAGTCCCAGGTTCTACACTGTAAAAATGTAGGATTTCCCAGGTAATGTCTAGCTAAGAGTTATAGTATTGGTATTCATCTGACCACTCTAAGACACATGAGGTGTTTTATGCCTGTCCTTGTATGTTAGAGATCATCACAGCCTGATAATGTATAGGGTGAATACAGAAGAGGTCTTAACAGGAAAAAAAAAAAAAAAAAAAAGGATGGAGCTACTACATCCTATCTCTGCAGATGTTGCTCCCTTCAATGCTTACCCCTAGTATCATTGATGTGGGTGACTTTGCTATTACGTCAGAAGGGGTTAAAATTCAAAGTAGATATGTAATGCTGAACAAAGGAATTACACAAATTTTTATACTTTGATACGTATATTATGTGATTCTTGCTGTGAGAGGGCAATTAAATCATCCAAATGACTCTTTCACATTGGATAGAGATTCCAGGAGACCAAAAAGCTGTAATAGTAAGAAGGGCAAGTGCTGTGGGTAACACAGATATAATATCACATCCCTCTTCTCTCTTCACAACCCAGCTGCAACTATTCTTGAGGTGTTAGGTAGCTGCGGTAGGAGACAATGTTCCAGAAGGTTGAGCATGGCCCTCACTAACTCTAAGGTTGTCATTAAGATAATTTTCCATTCTGCTGCAAAACCTCTCAGTGACAGAAAGCAAAAGCTCACAGCTCTTGCCAGTTTCTTCTTCAGGCTCTCTTGGCAGAAGCCTATTCTGGCTTAGAAGCATCTGCTGATGGTTTCCGATGACTAACATCAGCAGGGAGTCTCCACAAGAATATTTCAAGATCTGAAATGCATGAGAGTGTGTGTTATCTGCACAGCAGGAAACTAAGCTCAAACACTGGTGGAGGCATTATACCCCTCTCGCTCTGGAAATGTATTAGTGATAGTTGTGGTGGTGGTAGTTGCAGTAGTAGTTATAATAGTAATATTATCAGCACTAACATTTTGAACATCTATATTCCAGGCCCTGTTTTAAGTGCATATCTCATATTATCCTTTCAAGAGACATAGGAAATTAAATTATTGAGACCACAGAAGCCCAGATAAGTTTTTTGTGGTGATCTGTGATTCATTACACAATTATGCAGTGTCTATATTTATATACAACTAGATACTTTTTATATTTGTGTATTAGTGTATGAGAAATTTTAGCATCAAGAATATAAAATATAGAAAGGACATACAATAAATATTTGCTATTTATTCCTAATTATTCAATGAGTGGTACCACATCTTCAAGAGAATATAAAATACTGAAAGTCAATGACTATTATTGTAAGCATTAAACTCTTATGATGTTAAAAAAAAAAAAAAAAACTATGTTGATTCAAGATGTTAAAATGAATCTGCCTCTAACTTTAGTAAAATTGCAATCTATAATTTTATACATGCAATTATGGAATTAACTAAAATACATGTGGTGAAAAAAGAAGTTGCTAAAATATTAGTTTAAGAATAAAATAAGCATAAATACTTTTCTAGAATAAACATCAATTCTATCCAAAAAGAGAGATTTTATGTTTGCTTTCTTTATACTTCTCTGTGATTTCATTTACAAAAACATTGATTAGAAGAATGATGATCACACTAGATACTATCGTTTGAATGTCTCCCCTCAAAAATTCAGATATTATTAATGTGATAGTATGAAAGGCGGCAGCTTCAAGGTGATGTGCCATGAGGGCTTCTGCCTCGTAAATGGGAATTAGATGCTTATAAAAGAGGCAGCATTAAGCTCCCTTGTCTTTCTCACTTTCCATGTGAGGACACAGTGTCTTCTACTGTCCACTTTCCTTGTTACTCCTCATTGCCACCTGCGATAGGCAGAATACCTAATTAAAGACATTCACTCCCTTATCCAATAAAAGCTGTGAATATATTACCAGACATGTTAAAAGGGACTTCTTGAAGTTGTGATTCAATTTAAGAAT
Organism: Mandrillus leucophaeus; assembly: GCF_000951045.1. Taxonomy (NCBI): domain Eukaryota; kingdom Metazoa; phylum Chordata; class Mammalia; order Primates; family Cercopithecidae; genus Mandrillus; species Mandrillus leucophaeus. The sequence continues at coordinate 3,672,974 of NW_012102465.1, read as the reverse complement.
CTTGAGATGAAAAGTTTATTCTGGATTTCTAGAGTGGGCCAAATCTATTCACACAAGTCTTAAAATTAGAGGAAGATGTCAGAAGAATGTGCAAATGTGACATCAGAAGGACTAGACACATCTTTGCTGGATTTGAAGATAGAGGAAGAAGACTGGGAATGGCCCTCAGGTAAGAGCCAAAAAAAATGAGGATCTTGAGGAACTACAAGGAACTGAATTCTGCCAACAAGATCAATTAACAGGAAACATTCTTTCCCAGATTTTCCAAAAAGGAATACGTGTGCGGACAACTTAGTTTTATTGCAATGAGCCCCATGCTGGACTGCTGACCCACAGAATTATAAAATAATGAATGTTTTTATTTATATTAATATTATTAATATTTGTTTTAAGTCACTAAGTTTACAGTAATGTGTTACTGCAGCAATAGAACTGTCATTTTTATAACAGCATCCAGATTTCATCATTCTTATTTCATTTAATAAAGCCACTGGCTCACCCTGCAAATTTACATAAGTGACTTAAGTTTTCCGAACTTGTTTCTGCACCTAAACAATACATACAATAATATTAACTACTTTATACAATTAATAGGAGGATTAAGTGAGAAGATATATAAAAATATCTTAGGACAGTGCCTGTCACATACACTCAATTAATCTACAATTTAATATAATTAATTAAAAAATCAGTAACAGTAATAAAATTATGAGTTTTATCCTAATATCTTTTCTCTAGCTAGCTAGTACTTAAATGGGAATATTCTTTGTTCACTCCTCAATTTTGGACTAAATATGTGTAACAGAGGTGTCATATATTTCCCAAACATCCATGTACTCCTTCTCCTACCATAGTATAATTCCTAGCTGGTAGCAAGTTGTCCTTAGTAAACACTATGTTTTCCATTCTTTTTTGTAGCTGAGTATGAGAATGTTGTTAGATTATTGCAAAAATAAGATATAAATAGAAATGTTTTGAAGCAGCATCAAGAAATATTTCTTAAGAGATAGTTTACATTTGTCCTTTGTTTTCCTTATTTATCACTTCCCCCAACCTGCTTCCTAGATGGGTTAGACACCATGTTGGAACCTAAGAAAAAGACCACAAATTGGGAACGGTAGGGTAGTGAGTTAGCCTATGACTCTGAGAAATTTCTGGAGCTGAGACACCATTAGTCTCGGACCAGATACATATCTTGTTTAAATCTCTGTTATGCTTTTTCTGTCACTGACATCCAAACCTAATAACTGAAAAGCCTGTGTATCTTGGTTGTTTTAATTAAGGCCTTCTTTGCCCAGTTTCTCTTTTTCCTCCCCTATGTCGACTCCGAAAAGACTATATTTGGTTGTATAAGTACATTGATTGCCGTAACTTATTTGAATTCCTTACTATTTATGCCAAATTATTGTTCAACACAGCTCTGATTATGCATATCATTCCAGTATAATCATAATATTGAGATTAAAGTGGTGAGTATAACCAATGGTTAGTAGTTGGAAGAGTACTGGAAAAAATACAAACAAAAATGCTTTGTAATTGCATATTTAGCCTACTTTGTTGGTAAGAACCAGAGACATTCCTCGAAAAAGCTGAAAAACATGGAAATAAGCAACTATTTTGTCTAGGAATAATTACTCAGTTATTTCAATAAATAATCCTTAGAAAAACTCCCACATGACAGTTACTTCATTCGATATAAGGATGCATGGACTGAAGAACTGGTTTTTGTCCTTAAGGGTTAAACTAAGGAAAATAAGTGTACAAACATGTAAGTACAATGTAATGTGACAACACATGGGTCAGTTACGCAGAGTAAGTTTTCCTAATCTAGGAGGGAAGACAGGACAGGCTTCTAGGAAAAGGTAAAAGATTACTTGAGTCCTAGAAGATGCTATTAATAAACAGGGTCACGAGATTGGAGATGTATAAACAAAGTGAGAAAGTATATTCCCTACAGAAGGAGTGGCTTATCCCCAAACCACAGGGTCCTGGAAGTGCTTTGGGGGCTAAATAGAGTGTTGAAATATGAGTCAAAAAATACAAGAGTAGTTTAGGTTGTCCACGGCTTCCTCTATAAAGCTATGTAGAACCATTTAAATATTTTACAAAGAAGAAGACATTATGTCATCTCATAATAAAACATCACACTGAATTTTTTGGAAAGTAACAGGCTTGGAGTAAGCAGAAAAATGAGATGAAGATTCACTAATTGGAAAGCTGGTTAGTAATCCAAAGGAGAATAATGGAAACCTGAGTGAGAGGGAGTTAAACAACCTCAAGGCATACTAATTAACTATAATGAATTCATTGGACTTTGTATTTAGATATGTGAAGGAAAAGGAGAAGAATGTAAAATGAAAAATGTTTGAATTCTTAATATAGAGGAACACTAATATTTAAGGATAAGGTCACTAGCAAAAGCCTGGAAACATAGGGGGAAATTCAGGAAAACAGAACTAAGAGGCCGGGGAGGATAAATTTTCAAGCAGCAGGAAGTAGTCAATAATATCACTCACTCTATATACCTTATGCCTTTCTTTTACTTAGTTTATTATTTTAAAATATGTTTTCATTATAAAATGAAGCATATGTATTATTCGATACAGAATTTTTTGTTAGTACAAAATTAAAGGGGAATATGCATGTAATCTTATATACAGAGATAATTCTTTTTAACTTTTAAAAAAAGAAATTTTCTTTTTTTTCTTTCTTTCTTTTCCTTTTTCTTTCTTTCTTTTTTCCTTTCCTTTCCTTTACTTTCCTTTTCTTTCTTCCTCTCTCCCTTCCTTCCTTCCTTTCTTCCTCCTTCCTTCCTTCCTTCCTTCCTTCCTCCTTCCTTCCTTCCTTCCTTCCTTCCTTCCTTCCTTCCTTCCTTCCTTCCTTCCTTTCTTCCTT
>NW_012102465.1:3616996-3670029 GCF_000951045.1 Mandrillus leucophaeus | reverse complement strand
CTTCCTTCCTTCCTTCCTCCCTTCCTTCCTTTCTTTTTCTTTCCCTTTATAAATATACTTTTTAATTTTCTTGAGATAGGGTCTTGCTCTGTCACCCAGGCCGGAATGCAGCGGCAGGGTTATAGCTCATGCATCCTTAAACTCCTGGGCTCAAGTGATCCTTCCACCCCAGCCTCCTGATTAGCTGGGACTAAAGACATGTGCCACCATGCCCACCTGGCTAATTTTTAAAAATTGTTTTGTAGAAAAAGGGTCTTGCTATGTTGCCCAGGATGGTCTCAAATTCCTGGCCTCAAGTGATCCTCTCACCTTGGCTTCCCGAAGTAGCTCGCAGATATGAGTCACTGCATCTGGCCTCTTTTTTTTCTTTATTGATATGTATTTATCTTTATTTTGTATTATTTTTATTATTTTATTTTTATTTATCGATATTTATTATTTTTATTATTTTAATTTTATTTTTATTTTTATTTCTTGATATTTAATTTTATTGTACTTGCACAGAGTAATTCACTTTAAATAAAATATTTCAACTAAATAAACCATTTGAACAACAAAAACAATAAGTACTATTGGCAGGGGCTAGGAATAGTGAAGGATGTGCTATACAGGTATGGTTCACTTAGGAGGAGGGGAAAAAAAGATCGGCACTTTTGAAGTTGTGCTGCCAAGCCTGGGTGTTCTATAAATAGTGACCAGAACTACTTTTATTGGCTTGGGGAACCTTCTAGTTGTTTTTTAAAATTTCCATCTAATTGTTTTGTATCAAGATCTTCAGTCTACTACTAGGTTCTTTCTGAATCATGCTTTGTTAAGACTGGCAACCTGGCTTTAATTTCAGTTTATACCTGTACTGCTGCCTCAGGTTTGCTCTTGTTAGTTCCTACTCCATTATAGTAGATACTGTCAGTGCTCTAGGTGATCAATAATCCTCTTGGATGCGTCTTGCCTTTCCTGTTATCTGTTCATTATCTTGCATATACCATGCATTTGTCTCTAAATGTATATAGCTCTCAGTCTTCTGGAGACTGCTTTCAGGCTACACGAGCCTACTTGGTCCACACATGAGCCCTGAAAGATCTGGGTATCACTTACCCTATGATTATGGGGTACAGAAGTATGAGACCCCAGCTACTTTGCCTTGAGTTGGGATAAACTATCAGTTGTAATTTACACTGCATGAGATCCAGCGGAGGCTTGGATTTTGTCTGAAATTGCACCTTGCTTAACTTCCTTCTTATCCTGCCTCTCTCACTCCCTTAATAGTTTCTCCTGGGTGCACTTTCTTAATGAATCAGCAACATATAATTCCTTGTCTTGGGCCTGCTTTTTTGGGAACATAAATGAAGACAGCTCTAGTCTGTAGAAAAGTGACTCTCTGTGCCTGGCTGAGGTTTCAGATCTGGCACTGAAGCTTGGCAGAGGTACCAAATCTCCAAATATTTGGCACAAAGAACTAGTGCCTATAAATGGACTGATTAAATGAAGTGGCAAAAGGCTATCTCTAAAGATGGAAAAGTGACAAGAATTGTTCAGAAGAGTGTTACAGGTGGATTCAAGAGTGTATTCTGATGCCTGAAGAGTTTATGGGGAGAAAGATTAAGATTGTATTTAATGGATCTAAAGAAAACCATAGGCTTAAAGGTATTGAACATACCAAAGTAATATTTCACAGTTTAATTATTTTACCCTCATTATAAATTGGACCTTCACTACTTTCTTTTTTAAATAAGTCAAAGAATGGAAAGAGCTGTCTGAAAAGGAACTTCATCTCCTACTAGAAAAGGCTGTCTTTCTTTACATGAATTTAAGTTTGGGGTAAGTGTCCACAAAAACATAAGAGCAGAGAAAAACTCACTTATTACTTCACTTCAACAGAAATCAAATCTATGTTCCAGAATGATGTGAAATGTTGTAATGAAGTTTTATCAGAACTATATGAAAAACCCAGTAACTATGCCTTATGGTAGCTCTAGAGAAAATAATATACAGGTACAAATATTACTTAATATAAACGTAGTTAGCATTTATTTATAAAGCAGTACAAATACCAACAAAATATTTGCTATTCATTGTGCACTCATCTTAGACTGTGCTGTATCAAAGCACGTAGTAAATTTCAAATAATATATACTGCTTATTCATATTAATTAATTATTTTAATAACTGGTCACCCACTATGAACTAGGTACTATGCTTATGCTTACACATCCTTAATTACTCAACATATCTCAATATACATATAATGGTCTGTCTGATAATGTCATTCACTAAAAGTCAGCTTTGGAATAAAGGGATGGTATGAAAAATAAGCATATATAATTCCTTAAACTTACAAGATAATTTCTAATGTACAAAGTGCTGTTTGATTTATTAACTTGTGTGGCACTTCAAGACTCCTATGACATGGTGAGGTATGGATGATTACTTCTGATTTAAAGATGAGAAAACTGAGATTCAGAGAGGTGAGATGATCTGCACAACAATTCAGGGCTTTTGACTCAGGTTCACATTCTATCCATGCCTTATTCCACAAAAGGAAGGCATTTATAAGTAGGGTGGGAAGCTCCAAAGTGAATTTTTGAATATGTACACTTAAAATCATACCAGTTCCTATACCTCCTTCATTAATTCACCTTGGTCATGGAAAGCCATATTCTCTAAATCTTAAGATCCAAAAGTGATATGAGGCAAATTTAAAACAAAGTAAATAGTCATAGTTTTAAAATACAAAAACAAATATATGCTTTTGTCTAGTGTTATGCAACACTTTTTAAAGCCATAGTCAATACTTATTCTTTTGAGGATATATTTTATTTCTTCTGACAATGAAGACTTCTGTTAAGTTAGTGAGAGTTATAATCTGAACTGAAGTCAACCTCATATGCCTGTCTTTATTCTCTGTGAATTATGTTCTTCTATGCCTAGTTAATTTAATCTTTCATTACTTACCTCTCAATGAATTGTATTTTCTTCGTTGTGAGATTTGCTGACATCCTGGAGTCATCAAAATTATCCTCATAACAATAACTCAGTATTGATAAAAGTGTATTACATTTAAAGAGAGCAGGGGGGTGGTCAAAAAGCCATAAAGAATTATGCTCCTCTACATTTTCAGCTTAGTTCTTTACATTATATGGAAGAATTGTCTAACTAAAATCATTATAATTTTACTATAATTTACATGTTTATATTGGAAGAATCACATCTCAAAAATCTATGAGTAATCTAACAAAGTAAAGGTAGCTAACACTAGCATGTGTTTTAATCAGCTAGATTTTCTCCAACCAGATATGGATAAAAATAGAAGAAATAAGCATATTATCAATTTTCTGGCTATAGTGGAATGTGCTAGAATTATTCTAGAAGCAAACTGGAGTGTTAAATATTGCATTAGACTCTATTTATACTAGATGAGGAGATAAAAACAAAATGATGTATATCACAATCTCTTTGTCTCAGAGTTTTTTGGTGAGAAATAACAGAAAACCATTTTGGCTGGCTGAAGTAAAATATGTATTTTAAGTTATGAATGTTGGTTAATATTTAATTTATGTTAATGAGTAAAACATAACTATAAAAATGAATACATATGTTAAAACATCATTTGTTTGTCCATGATGTGAATGACTTCATTACTGAATCAGATCATAGTTTTTGAATACTGGAAGAATATTTTCTCAAATTTTTTGTGCCATTCACAATATAATCACTACAGACTCAATACCCTTCAGAATTGAATCTTTAGTATCAGCATTTTCTTCTTCACTTTCTATATCTACACAATGAAGAAAAGTTCTGATTTATTCAGTTTGCCTATTTCTATAGTGTAAATCATACCACTGTGTCCAAACTGAAGCTGCCAAAGAGACTGAATACAGATTGGGGAATAGATGTATAGTATTTCATGATTATATAGTAGCTCCAGCATATGGTCAAAATAAATTTAAATAACCTCATGGGCATAGCTAATAGTAAAGACTAGCAAGAGATTATGAAATAATGGGTTTTGTGTAATTATTATTTTTGTTTTTAATATAACATTATATTTTAGTCCAGATGATTTCACTTTTATTATTGGACATGCTTAACAATCAGCTTATTATATTTCTTATAATTACATTAGCAGCTCTCAAGAGCTGATAAAAGTTACTTCCAGCATACCACTGTATGGGATCTTCTTGGAAAATGAAGGTGGAAGGGTTAGGGACAGCGTAACTTTGACTGAAGTCCCTTTCAGGACCACCCAGCATGGCAGAAAGATAGTTTTTCAGTTTCTAAAAATTATGGAGAGCAGACGGATGCTGTGAAGCAAAAAAAACTAACATGGATTCAAGTCTACTACAGGCCCAGTTTCACCTTTTTTTTCTCACTCTTCCCCCTGATAATCTACCTGAGTACAATGTAAAACCCATGAGGGATAAAATTGTGTTATAAATGATATAAGGGAATTGTGATAAAAAGGACCTTTGAGCTAGGCGCGGTGGCTCACACCTGTAATCCTAGCACTTTGGGAGGCCGAGGAGGGCATATCACAAGGTCAGGAGTTCAAGATCAGCCTGGCCAACATGGTGAAACCTGATGTCTACTAAAAATGCAAAAATTAGCCAGGTGTGGTGGTGTGTGCCTATAATCCCTGCTACTTGGAGGCTGAGGCAGGAGAATTGCTTGAACCTGGGAGGCGAAGGTTGCAGTGAGCCAAGATGGCGCCATTGCACTCCAGCCTGGGTGACGTGGTGAGACTCCATCTCAAAAAAGGAACTTTGAATCTTCAGCTTCAAGAACTACACCTGGGATTAGTAGCTACTGAATACATGTTTATTTGAATGAATAAATAAGCAAGCATTCCCCAGTAGAAAGGAAGTCTCAATGATAGAACCAGTTGTAAAATTTGGGAGGACACCTATTAGATAAACGACAACAAGGAGATGGCAATAAAGGAAGAGAAAGGTTATACTGAGAAGATTGGTTCAGGGGTCAACAGAGCAGTGAGGGAGCCAGGAGCAGCAAGTCAGACAATTTGCTTAGAGAAGTTATTTTGGTGGGTTTCAAAGCTCCAGAAAGGAGGGTATGGATCAGCAATAGGACTTCAGTCCCTGAAAAAGGGACTAATGATGACAAGGCAAGATCCCAATCTAACAACTAAAGATAATAGAATGGACACATGGGTAGAAAACAGGACAGATTTTCAATCACTAGCACCAAACTTAAACACTCAAAAATAAATCCCAAACTTAATTTTCATTTTAGGGCATGTGATGGGATTAAAGTTAAGGGTGACTTCAAGCTGAGTTCTAGAATATCAGTTTAGGGCTGAAATTTTGATTTTTTTGTTTTCCTGCAAAAATCAACCTAATAGAAGAAAGTGGATTCAATCATATAGTAAGAAGGACTGGACACAGAATATAAGAAAGGAACTGCATGTTTCTCTCATTTGTTTGTTCTTTTAATTTTTAAAGGCAAATACACTTGAGTAATTCTGATCACTGTATTTTATTTTAATCAGTGCTTTCCAATCTTGGGTACGAAAATCACTTTGTAAGTAATACAAAGGAAATACGAAGGAAAATAATTAATGAGACACTCACATGAGATAGAGTTGTTCTTTTATCATCAATTAAGAAAAAATAGGTCAGGGGCGGTGGCTCATGCCTATAATCCCAGGACTTTGGGAGGCCGAGGTGGGTGGATCGAGAGGTCAGGAGATGGAGATCATCCTGTCTAACACGGTGAAACCCCGTCTCTACTAAAAATACAAAAAAAATTAGCCGGGCGTGGTGGCCCACACCTGTAGTCCCAGCTACTCCAGAGGATGAGGCAGCAGAATGGCGTGAACCCGGGAGGCGGAGCTTGCAGTGAGCTGAGATCGCGCCACTGCACTCCAGCCTGGGTGACAGAGCGAGACTCCATCTCAAAAATAAATAAATACATACATACATAGAAAGTGTTGTTCTGATTATATTAATAACATAAATACATTTTGCAATTTTTATTACTAATGTTACATTTTAAATAGTAGTTCAGATATACTTGAGACATTTAATCTGATTCTTCCATGGATATTTGTTTCCTGGGTTGGGAACGGGCAGTCTTCAATTACATAAAAATGTAACATTAGAAGAAGTATACAGAAAATATGCAAGAACATTTTCTATTAGGCATCCTACTCATTAGCTTTTGCCAGTCGTTCATCACTTCCTTTTTTTTTTTTTTTTTTTTTTTTTTTTTTATCCAGACGGTGTCTGTCTCTGTTGGCATGATCTCGGCTCACTGCAACCTCCCCCTCCCCTCCCGGTTCAAGCGATTCTCCTGCCTCAGCCTCCCTAGCAGCTGGGATTACAGGTGCCTGCCACCGTGACCGGCTAATTTTTGTATTTTTGTATTTTTAGTAGAGACAGGGTTTTGCCGATTTTTCAAGGCTGATCTCAAACTCCTGACCTCAGGTGATCTGTCATCCTCGGCATCCCAAAGTGTTCAGATCACCGGCGTGAGCCACCACACCTGGCCATTCATCCGCTATGTATTCTAACTGTGGCTTTCCCTCTAAGACTTTCTTTGAGATCTTTCAGTCTCATGGTTTCAAATAACATCTATAGCTGACAATTTGCAAACTTCCACCTCTATCCTTTTAAAAAAGGATATCTAGATTTTATTTCCAACTTGATACACAATCTAACAGATACTTCAAATATAACAAAGATAAACTGTTTTTTTCTCCTAAACTAGCTCCACCTGTAGCTTTTCCCTTTTACTTGAAATCAATACTGTGCTAATTATTCATGTGCTGCCTCTTAGCTCTAGCCAACCCTTCTGTATTCCGCCCTTTGATATTTGGGTTGGAATACTGCACATTACAATTCTCAGATTATTTTTTTTCTTTAGTGGCTGCCTAAACCTGCTAGCTCACATCCTTTCCTCAGAGGTCAGTGAGGAACCACCATGAAAGATTTCCCCCTGTGAAATTTGAGCACCAGGTCTAGATTGTTTTTACTGTAAGCTCTTAGGTTCTGGTAATACCACAGTTTTTACTTTTCTTTCTGGATGAAAAAAGGATGGTATCTGTCTATAGAGTTGTTGCTTCTTCATTAATTTTTACTCTTTATGCATTACATACGCAATGCCTGTGTAACAATTACCCAAATTACATGCCATTCATTTTAAATAGGTAATATAGATTATATTTTTCTGACTAGACCTTGTCAGCATAGTCATTCTTATCAAGAGTGAGTCTAAGACCTTCAAAAATGTGTTTTGTGGGAGTGGTATGCTTATTTTTTGGTCTTGTCAAAGCTTAGTTCTTGGACAGTAAAAAATGTCATATGCAATTACTTATCTTCTGTGATTGAAACAGATTTTGAAAACAAAATTTGTGGGGAGAGGGCAAGGGGTTGCTGCACTTGATGGCTAACATATTGAAGACTACAAGGACAATGGAGGGGATAGCGATTGATGACTGCATGGAAACTAGAAAGAGAAATTACAGCTCACATCATGGTCAGAAAACAATAGACCTTCTATGGTGAACTTGCAGCACTGGGCAGTTATGGCTAAAACATACCCAAAATTTAATTATGCAAGTTACCTAATTACAATGTAATCTGAACTTACAGATTCACAAAGTTTCTTATGTGGAAACTACGGCATTAATTGAGAAGGAATGATCATGAAATTTAAAATAGAGACATTTGGATGCTCTGTGATAAAGTGCAGAATCTTTTTTTTTTTGATTTTTATATGTTTATTTATTTATTTATTTTTATTATTATACTTTAAGTTCTAGGGTACATGTGCATAACGTGCAGGTTTGTTACATATGTATACTTGTGCCATGTTGGTGTGCTGCACCCATCAACTCGTCAGCACCCATCAACCTGTCATTTACATCAGGTAAAACTCAGAATGCAATCCGTCCCCCTCCCCTCTCCCCATAATATGTCCCGGTGTGTGATGTTTCCCTTCCCGAGTCCAAGTGATCTCATTGTTCAGCTCCCACCTATGAGTTAGAACACGTGGTGTTTGGTTTTCTGTACTTGCGATAGTTTGCTGAGAATGATGGTTTCCAGCTGCATCCATGTCCCTACAAAGGACACAAACTCATCCTTTTTTATGGCTGCATAGTATTCCATGGTGTATATGTGCCACATTTTCTTAATCCAGTCTGTCACTGATGGACATTTGGGTTGATTCCAAGTCTTTGCTATTGTAAATAGTGCCGCAATGAACATACGTGTGCATGTGAAAGTGCAGAATTTTAAAACCCAGTCTTTCAGAGTTCTTTCTGCCAGTTTCTGCCATTCCATTTTTCCTTTCCCTGAAGTCCTAGCAAAAACTTCACCTGAGGCAATTGCCTTACAATGAGGCATTTATTCTCTTCAATACCCACCACCATCACCTTTCATTCTCCACACAGAACAATCAAATAGAACTCTCAGTGGTGATGGAAATGGTCAATATGGTAGCCACTAGCAATGTAAGGCTAATTTGAATTGTGATGTGATAAACTTGCTAAATACATTGTAGATTTCAAAGATTAAGAATAAAAGGAGAGATGGTAAATTCTTGCATTAATTTTATGCCAAATACATGTTGAAATTATATCTGTGGTTAAATAAAATATACAATTAAAATTCATTTTATCTCTTAAAAATGTGGCTACTGAAAAATTCAAAATTAAATATGCAGCTCACATTCCATTTCTATTAGCTAGACCAATACCCTTCAAACTCTTGCTCACATATATAAAAAGATTTTGGAAACTGTGCTTTCTCACAATTTTACATTGACATCTATTATTTAAAATTCTTAGTGTGAATAGATGCAAAGGATGCAATTTCTACTTTAATTTTGCAAGTGTTTTAAATATAGTTTTCTCAAAATCTTGCATCATTAGCTAACTCAATTTATAGAAAATATCCATGATAGTTTATAAATGCAAAAACTGTAAAATCAATCAGACAATTCAGAAACTCTTTCTGTCTAAAAAAGTCAGACTTTTTGTCTTAATTAAAATTGACCTATAATATCCTAACTATCATGAGTTCTATATAAACATAAATAGACATACAAATAGTGGAATTGAAAAATAGATGAATGGATGAATGACAATTAGATGATAGATGACAGGTAGATACATAACATACGTACTTGTATACATAAATAGATACATAGAGAAATAGATGATAGCTACACAGATGCATAGATGCAGACATGGGCTTTCTATGAGTTTGTTGCTTGGTTAATATGATGTGATTCCCTTCAAATATGTCTTAGTGAAGCTTTTTGTTTCTTTGCTTTGTCTCAAGATCTGTCCCTCAGGAGCTATGAATCTGGGATTTCCTATTCTAATTCTCCAGAGTTTTATTTACACTCAAGCAATGTAATATATTAATATTCCAGTTGGAGAAGTAATATATGATTCTCTTTTGAAACTTGGAAAAACAAGTACAAGAGGGAAAGTGATAAAGAAGAACAAACAGATTCAGGTATGTCTTCAGTCTTCATTTCACACATGGAGCTGATGTTGAATGTGCACATTAATGCAAGAAGAACAATTAATTCAAAGACTAGGTACGTTTAAAGTACTAGTCTAATATTTTAACTTGCTGTCATGAAGAAACCCTCAAATATTTTCATCACTCAAATGCCATAATTAAAGGAAACATTCCCTTACAGAAGCTTGTGGAAGTGGCATAAAGGAATATCAAAAATGTATATTAGTTTAGACTACAATGCTCAGTTATTACATTTTGTTTTCTGTGAACTTAATTGCAATGTTGGTAAACTGATTAGTAATAATGACTATAATTTAATGTTTAATGTTTTAGAATAAGATAGTCACCTATAAATTATTCAATCACATAATGAAATATAGAAGAAAATTATATGTAATGATAATTTTGGATTAATACATGTTAAGTCCAGTAAATAACAGGAAAGAAGTATGTTTCTTGAGGAGATGGCAGCATTTGGCAATAAAAATAGATGTCATTTAAAGTGAACTTGCTTTGTATCAGGAACTTCACATGTTCCTTTCTGTATGACCTTATGATATGGTATTATGACCTCTAATCTATGAAAAAGAAACTGTGGTTGGGCTCTCATAGTGAGAGTAACAGCCTAGATTGAAACTTGTTTAATTAATTTAATCAAATTTTAAATCTCAGGTTACTTTTTCCATCAATCATGTACTTTTTTTGGTACATTTAGAACACCATAATTGCTCAAATATACAGAAAATCATGAACAATAATTACTGAACAAATTATAAATGTAGAAGTATTAAGCACCTTGGTTAATTCGGATGTATGCAAACTAGTATAGCTGTGTGCTTATGATTTATACCAACAATTTCCTTCTGAAAAGCGTTCCAAGGAGTAATCTATGAAAGCAAATATCTCTAACAGTGTTTTTAAAACTGTGTACTATAACCTGTTAGTGCGTCATGAAATTAATTTAGTGGGACATAATCAATGTTTTAATAATAAACAGATTACAGTCGACTGGAAAGGAAAATACAGGAGCACATTCATGTAAAGGAAAATGTTTCATATGTGTGAAACTGTGGTGTGTGTGGTGTGTGTGTGTGTTTGAACAAGGTAAAATATAATTCTTACTGTGGCTCATGATGAATAATTCTTGTAAACCAATTTTCGCAAGACATCTTAAAAAAGAGTTAAGCTAACTGATCAAAATTAAATGTCTATATTTATTAATAAAAAATAGCAAAGAACTGAAAGTAATTATGTTCTCCTAAGAAAATAATTTGCATTTTTTGGAGAAAAAGGAGAAATACATTTGAGTAGATTAGGTAATATAAACAAGTAGAAATGTGACAACCTCTGAAACTTCATTTAATTCCATAATGATAATGATTTAAAGTTAGCAAAGCAGACATCTTATAGAACATGAGATAATGCCACATTTTGATGACAATTACATGTAATTGCAAAGACAAAACAATATCTCTATCTCAATGAAAGATTAATTAAATGTGTTTATTCCATATTTTATAATGAATTAGCTGCGTCTATCTTAGAAAAATATATTTATACCTTCCTGTGAGATAAGTCTTTGTACCTACACGTATCTCATAAAGTACACAGCTCTGACCTTTGCTAACTATGTGATCTTCGACAAGTTATTTATAGGTTTGCTTAAATGCAGATAATAAAAGTATCTCCTTCGTGAGAGTCTTACAAGGAATAAATAATTCATAAAAAGTGCCAGAAAAAAACTTCTGAGAATAGTGTACAGCATGCTGCTGAGTGTTCAACAAATGTCAGTTTTCCAAGTACTTCATGTTTTTTTGTTTTTTTGTTTTTCCTCAACAACCAATAATTTGCACAGAGAAAGAAATCAATAAATATTTGTTGCACTGAATTGAACTGACGACACAGGTTGGGTGGATAACATGATTTCCTTCATGCAACGGAGGGATTTGATTTAGAAATTTACTCAAGTTTATAGAGATAATTTGGGGCAGAGTAGGTTTCTGATCTAGTTCTTCTGATTTATAAAGCAAGGCTCTTCTGTGAAACAAATCTAATTGTCCCTGTGTTGAGTCTTAAACCAACTCTGCTGATCTTAGAATTAGGTTTCAAGAACTTGACAGGTGATCACAAAAATTCCCGGGAGGCAATATGTACTTTAATAACAATGAATTAATAATGTATTTCAAGGCCTTATTAGCTTTACTAACAAGTGTGCTTGCATTATCGTACTTATTTCTTGCGATACTATAAAATACGTGCCTTTATTATTCACATTTCATAGATATAGATAAAGAAACAACATGAGAGAGGTTAAATAACTTAAAGTTATCTGAAAATTATACATCAGTATATGAAACACAATCTGGCCCAATTTCAAGAGCTCTACCACCAAACTTTTTAAAATCTAGCCTAAAGAAGCTATCACATAATCTGAAGATCTGAGAGAAATGATGAATTTTCCTATTTAGGTCCTCTCTACTGTTATAAAATCAAGTCTTACAAACAGAAGCAGGATAGCAGGATAGTAAGAGCAGGAAAGAAAAATCAGCAAAATTTTCAGCTGCTTTTACGTTCATTGTATTATAATTTTGCATGAGGTATAGTGGCATGTACATATTTGGATGTGTTACTCATATTAGAATCAAATAGAAAGGCAATTCAACTTTTTGAAATATCCATAATATAAATTCTTTATTAATGCAGGGCACATTAAACAAACTATTCCAAATAAATAGTTATGTGATATATAGCAATAGAGGAACATTGACATGAAAGTCAACTATGTATAAAAACACGATTGACCTGAATTATGTGTCAAACAGAAAAGATACAACAACAGCCACTATTCATGATTCCTTTTAAAAAGAATACACTTAACAACCTTCAAAAATGTATCTCAGAAAGCATTCCTTTATAATTTTAACATTTTCATGTATACATTATTAGCTTGGAGTAGAGTTGTATTATTTTTTATTTTTTCCCAAATTTCTCATATAAACTTGGTTTATAAACGGATAAGTAGGGAAAATTGCCAAAATTCTACTTGATTTATAAATTTTCTGTACTGCATGCTCCGTATAATTTCTTTGCCTTTGTCTTTATGATTATGACTTTTTTTTGACCACAGATGGTGTTCTCTTACCTTATTTGTATTCACTGCAGTGATGACCCAGACACACTGTGCGTTGCTGTCATACTGGAATGGAAAGTTGGGAGATGTAAAGGTACCACTTGGTCCTTGAAGATTAGAGCCACACGTTTTCACTAAAAGAGAAATTGCATTTTAAAAGATGAACATATGCCACATGTAAAATTACAACAATAAACTATCTTGCAAATAGACTTTAAATTCAAAATGACACAATTATAACCACATTGAAATATACATTATGGTATTCTAATGTCACTTATGAAAATACAGTGTTTATAACACCCTGGGATTCACGAGCTCAATATTTTCAACGTTAATGGAAAACTAGTTATGAATAGAAATGTGAGGCATGATAAATTGTTCTCTGATTTTAAATAGGTGTGTTTAATTAGAGAAAGGTATATTTACCCAATATTTACCCACAAAGAGAGTGAAACAGAGCCTTGGATTAATGAAGCAATCCAGAAAGTGTTTTTATTTGTGTTTGTTAAGTACCCTAGGACTCACAATCGCGCAGTTGAGAACCATTAATAGTAAAACTTCTCTTTCTGTACCTACAACTATGAATTAAAGAACTCAGACTAAAAAAAAAAAAAAAAAGTTACATTTAAGTAATTTTAATGAATTCCCACAAAAGTTGAAAGTTGTAGAATTTTCTGTTTTCTAACTCATCTTTCCTCTACTTAATAAATGAGCTAGTGACCATACTGTTTCTGTTTCTTAACTTGCTTCTTGACCACCACGAATTTCTGTATGCCACTACTTTTGATCTGGATTTCTTTGCCCCATTCTATCAAATCCTGCCCATATTATCATTTTCTAATCCATCAAAAATAATCTAATTCATGTTTAAATGATGAACAGTTAAATGTATATTTTCATATGCACTTAAATTTGTGCATAGTTACCTTCATCATCACTTTGAAAATCAGTTTATGGACCTCCTAAAAGTTTTCTTGACATGGTCAAAGTCATGCTTCTAGTACATAGTAGTCAGAATTTTGGCCCAGGTCTTCTGACTCAAGTCTTGTTTTTTAAATCACTAAAAGTGTGTCTTTCTTATATGTTACATGTAGATTTCTTTATTAGTTTCTTCTCTTCATAGCATAAATCTATTTCAGACAACTTTCCTGCAACTTGATGGTTATATCTTATGTTGATTTAATAGTTACAGTACTTTTAATTATATTGTGAGTGTGTGCATATAATTTCTATATTTTAACCAATAAAATCATATTATTTTGTATTGAAAAAAATAATAAATTGTATTTTTCTTCCCTTACCATTATTTGCAATTTAATCTTTTTTCCCATTTACTACTTAACTTCTTGTAAATATTCTATGCTCACTACTCCATCTTCCTCTCCCCTTTCAGTCTTCAAAATATTTCAGTCTGATTCTCATTCTTATTTCAGTGTTTAAATTGTTTTTTTAAAGCCAGCAATGAACTCATAATTGCTAAATATAGTATCTCTTCCTTTTTTCCACATATTTGATATCTCAGCAGTAATGCAAAGTATTGATAAGCTTTGAAATTCTCTGCCTTCCCTCACATAGTATTAAGCTCTCCTGATTATTTGCATGTATGTTTTAAATAGTTCTGCTCTACCATATTATTTGTTCTGGTTTTATTTTTCCCATCTGACCCTTAAGTAGCATAATTCTAAATGGGTTTAATCTCCTCTTTTCTATTTGTTCAATGGTTTCTCTGAATAGTTAAACTAATTCACTTCTATGACTGGAAAGGACATTTCTGTGTTGATAGCTCTCAAATCTACATCACCAGTTTTGGCATCTCTCCTGATTTCTAGATTAGTTTTCTGTCCACTGGACATTCTATTAGATGCTTTTAGGAAGCACTTTCAATTAAATATTTCTTGAATAGACTATCCAGCTCCTTGCCTTGCATAATATATACTCCTCCTGGTCTATTCTGTTTTCCTCCTTGGAAATATCTCTGTTTTGCTTCATCTCTTCTCTTCCCAGTGTCCAGTGCTTCTTCCTCATTTTTCTTGTACTGGTAATAGCTACTTAACCCCTTTTCTAGACTCCAGCTTCTCTCTCTGTTACATCCTGCTCACTCCTACTATATTTATCTTTCTAAAATGCAGATTTCATTACCTAATTGCATGAAAACTTGGTATCTATTTCAGATGGAATAAAGTACAAATTTCCTAATACAGAATATAAAATTATTCCTTTGAGGACCTAAATTTATTTTCTAGTACAATTACCCACCATTTTACATAGTCATACACTTTACTTGTGCCAGAACAGACATCTTGCTCTTCTTTGAATTTACCGTACTCGTTATAATTTTCTACATTTGTCATGCTGTTTTCCAGGTTTAGAATATTATTCCTTCTTAACATTTACTTGCAAATATTCTATAAAACAAAGCCAAGGTGATGTGCCACTTCTTTCCATAAGAAGGGTTTTTAATTCTTCCACTAAGGGTTCTGTAATGGATTGTACAGTTCATAGCACATTTGTACAGCACATTTATACAAGTGTTTAGGTGCTAGTGGCTTGATAGGGAATGCAGCTTGAAAGAGTCTAAGAACTTTATAGAAATGAGAAATTTATACGAATCACAACGCAATTGGTTTGTAGCAGCTATAACTTTCTGATTGAATATACTGCTTATCTGAGTGGTACTTACTACTTTGTAATTCTCTGGCACCCTTTGTTTTCTAAACTATATACACACTTAGAATCTTTTGAAGTCAAGGCCTTGTTTATCATCTTTGTTAACTGCTAGTGTAATGGCTTTCATGATGTACGTATGTTTACTAAAGAAACAAATATTCAAGTTCTTTGGCACAGCTCTTAAATTAACTATAAAATAGTGGTCTCTTCATCCTGATGAATAATCTTTACAAATATGTTTCAGAGTGAAAAACTGTCTTCTATAAAAATGATTTTATTTTTTTATAAAGGTAAAGCACAAACATTTATAAAATGACAAGTCACAATTACCTGTAAATATTTTGGTCTGCTTATCTGCTTCCATCCAAACCTGACAGTAACCACTTAACAAGCTGTCTGTCTACAGACATTTTTGTTTTGCGGCAATACGAGTTTTTGCGTATTTCTTGTTTTCTTACTGTATTTGGGTGTTTTAACAAGCATAGCTAATTCTATAATATTAGTCTGAAGATATTTTTTGCATATATCATGATGACTGTTCTAGGTCAGTACCTATAGGTATTTTTCTTTCACAGGTTTAACAGTACAAACAGAAGCTGATAGAACTATTGGACATTTTTGACAGGCTTCCACTATGAGAACAGCACAAGATAATTAGGAGGTTTCTTTAATCCTGCAGTGGGAAATAAGAAGACATGTAGAACAGACCTGCTATTTGAACAGAGTTGCAGCAGTTCACACATAGCAACACAAATACAATGAAGATCTTGGTACATTTACGTGTTACGTTTTATAGTTGAAAAAATCAAAACAAATTCATTATTATGGAAAACTAAACTGTAAAATCTCAGTGGCTTACAACAATAAGTAATTTTTCTCTTCAATTCTATTGTATTTGTGCTTTATACTTGTGTTATTATTGCAGGATTAATTCTTAGAAGATTAGTTAGTTACAATATGTGAGCATTTAAAAATTTGATAAATATGCCTAAATTACTCTCCAAAAATTTGTTCAGTATACTCCCAAAAATAATATTAAAAAGAGAACAGTTCCCCACGCTGTCACCAAAATAATAGTATCAATCATTATGCTTTTGTCATTCTCAAGAATGTCACTGTTTTAATTTCCAATACTTTCACTACATTTTTAGTACGCTTTAACAGAAGTCTTTATTGTTGTCTCTATTTTTTGTTCCGACTTTTCTCTTTGTACACTTTCCCTCATTTCAATTTTTTCTTACTGATTTATAGAAACTTAATATGTGTTACTAATATTAACTCTTTTATTTGTGCTACAAATATTTTCTTACAGATTTTTGCTTTTGATTTTGCTTTGAATTAATTTTTCTCTACAAACTTAAAAATATGTGTAAATCTGTCAGTGTCTTCTTTTTGATCTTGTATTTTGTATCTCATGCAAGAAAGATTTTCTTCAAATCTAAGATTGAAATACAACCTTTATTTATGAGACTTTGATAGTTTTATTATATTATAATTAAACTTCATCTACAAATTGATTTCTTACGGGGCAAGGTAAAGGAGCATTTATAGTAAATTCTATATTATTCGTCACAAACTAGAACTACCATTTATATTATATTTATATAGACCATACATAAATGTATAAGAAACCCATATATGGATGTGAGCCTTTTTTTCATATTGACTTACTGATCTATGATTATTCTTCTGTCAGTACCATATAGTTTTAGTCATTTTTTACATACATAGCACACATCTCCCCATTCTTATTCAGTTTCATAATTATATTGATTATTCAATAATATTTATTTTCCACAAACTTTAGTTGTGCCCATTTGTCAAAGTAAAGAAGAATGGTGTCTGTATTAAATTATATTGATTTCATACATTATTTTGATGCAAATTTTTCAATTCAATGAAGCCTTTAATAACACAAAAGAAATAAATATATGTGATTAGAGTAAATGGACTATAGTAAAGTAGTACATTTGAGAAATTAAGCTGAAATTTCTTATAAAAACTCCATACTTACAGTCTCAGAAAAATAGAAGTAGTAGAAAAAGAAAAAAACCTTGTAAATATACCAATGAATGTATGAAATCAAAACAAGTATTGGGTTATAAATAAAATATGACAAATTTGGCCATTAAAGATTAGAACAAAACGTGGATGTCCACACTAGTGATATCATTCAATATTTTCTTAGAGGTTCCAGGCAAGGCAAAAAAATTAAAAAAATGTGAAAAGAGTTACAGAATTTGAATAAGAAACATATGTCATTATTTACATGTAATATAATTTTTCTTTCTTACATTCAAGAGATGTAATAATTTATCTACCACAATATGCTGTATTATTTTCAAGAGTCCTATATGTTGGATTTAAAATATATAATTCATATAAAAAGTACAGGTTCTTTCTTTTTTCTTTTCTTTTCTTTTTCTTTTTTGGTAGATGGAGTCTTGCTCTGTTACCCAGGCTGGAGTGCAGTGTCACGAACTCGGCTCACTGCAACTTCCGCTTCCCAGGTTCAAGCGATTCTCCTGCCTCAGCCTCCCAAGTATCTGGAATTACAGGTGCCCACCAACATGCCCGGTTATATATATATCATTTTTTGTATTTTTAGTAGAGACGGGGTTTCACCATGTTGGCCAGGCTGGACTTGAACTCCTGACCTCAGGTGATCAGCCCACCTCGGCCTCCCAAAGTGCTGGGATTATAGACGTGAGCCACCGTGCCCGGCTGTATAGGTTTCTTTTATAACAAAAATAGTTGGCAATTCAAATGGAAAGGCCCAATCTATAAAAGCAGCAGAAATTACATATAATTTTGAAAAATATATTTAGCAAAAGACATATAAGACAGAAGTCTTATAAAGGTAACTATTAAAAAAACAATGAAAGGGCATTAAATAAAACTTGTAGAAATTGAAAGATAGGGCACATTCTGAATGGGACAGCTTATTATCATAAAAATGCTAACATCCTGATTTAAGCAGTTTATAAGGAACTAATAGGTTAGCTAATATTTATACATTTCCTATATTTATGATTATCTTAACTTTTAGTGCTTTAGACAGAGTTGCTATTTTATAAAATATTTTACTTGTTTTATTCACATGCCACCTGTGTTTTTATAAAGGAAGAGTAAAAATGGCTACCTTATACATTTTACAGTACTGTTTGTGGAATAAAATGAACCAATATCTTCAGAGACATTGCAAAATACTGTTAACATCGATAGAAGTACAGAAGCAGAAGTCAAAAGAATTATTTCTAGGTTGCCTATCAATGTATTCCTATTTTTTCCTTGGGTGAAACACATACAGTTAACTATGCTTTGGAAAATGCCTAGGAATAAGGTTAAGTACAGTGAAATATGTTTAGCTTTAACTGTAACCTTCAGGCATTTAGATTTGTGCCAGATACAATGTTTCAACTACACAAGTAAGACAAGCTGACATTTTATTTTTTGGTTGAGTAAGGACATGATTTACAGGTTAAGGATTCTTTTTGCACAGAATATGTCAACTGAGGTCTGTCTATAGTTGTCTCTGGGTCCGTTGTGCCCTGAAGTACCATTTTCACTCTCTCTTGGAATTTTCCTTCTTGAATTTTTCCATCATAATTTAAAAAATAATATTGAAGGACTTTCATAATCGTGCTCCAATAGATTCCTAGAATTTGTAAATTCTGTAAAGCTCTTTCCACTCACTTACTTGTAATTCCTTAAGCACAGCGAGAATGTTCACACTTTAAGACCCTAGCACTTTCTATTTTTGTCACCTGGCATAAGTTTCTACTCAAACAGTATTCTATACATTGCCTATTCTGATTAATATCTCTAAACTTTAGTTTCTTAAGTATTACCTTTACATACCACACACACACACACACACACACAATTGTTTGTTGTCTATTTTCCTCATTAGAATGTCACATTGATGAAGGTAAGAACTTGTTTTTGTTTATCATGGTATCTTCAGCACATAAAATTGTGCCTGCCATACAGAAGACACTCAATGAATGAATGAGTGAGCAAATGATTAGAATACTTAGAGTCGAAACAGAGATGTGGTTTTGTTTATCATTTGTGTCTTCCATTTTTTTCCCCCTTTGGACTTTGGTAGCAATTCAAGCTTCTACCTTTTTGTGAATGTAGAATGTGGTAATTAATTCACAAAGGATTCATTAACATTGTGTGAACAAGCATGTCCTACTGCCTGCTATTCTAAGGCTATGTGTTAGGGTTGTTGAAAGATTTCTGGTAAGGAGCATTTTGTCGTTGTTGTAAGGAGTATGATAGCGTATGTCATTAAAGGAGTTGTTAGTATGAAGTTTGTGGTTCATTTTTCATCTTTAGGATGACGTTTGTAGTTCTTGTATCTTCAAATCTTCAACTATCCCTGCATTTTCATGTTTCCACTTGAGTAAATTCAAACCACCTGGAACTCAGTTTTTTTTTTTTTACTTGTAAACTTAGATAGTTGTACTATGTCACCCTTAAGATCTGATAAGCCTAATATGATAATATGATTATATCATGCAGTTATCTGTGTGTTCTGAATGGCTTTCCCAAGAGGTGCAATGAAGTTGATAGAGTCTGAAAGTTGTATTCTTGCCCATTGAGGCCTTTACTATATCAGAGAAATGTTATTATTATTATTTAAACTGTTTGCTGACATATGCGACATGAAAAATAATGAATCCACTAGAAGAATCAAATTTAATTCAAATGTATTTGCAGCGTTTCCCTTTTTGTGGTTGTTCACCTGAGAGTTAGTAAGTATTGTAGTCTTGCCCCTAGTAGAAGTAATTCCATTTCTACCTATCTTTACAGGGCTTCTTTGTTTATTAGCCAGGCATAAGGATAAATATTCATGGTGTCATAGACTAACTTGACATTCTTTGAAAGTAACTTGGTATTGACAATGGCATAAACTATAATTCTTCTGCTGCACAAGATGTGATAGACAGAATAGGCAATATTATTTTTTACTTAATAGTTTCTATTGCTTCTAGAAACTGTAGCTTGTACTTTGGAAAATTAGATATTCTAAGAAGATGTAACTATGTAACAATGAATGAGTATGTACAGCTCAAATCTTGTGAAGTGCAAGTCAGGATAGCCCAGACGAAGAGGGATGTACCAACAAAGGACTTACTTATTTAAATGTTTCTCATTGGTCTGTATTAGGCAAGACAACAAATATCTTGGGAGAAAATATGAAATCACTGGAAATGGATAAATGTTGGTACCTAAAGATGGACAACTTTCAGCAGCCAATAATATTTGGATGTTGAGAGAAATGGTGTGACTATATCCCAGCAAGGAAAGGGAACTATCCCTGACTTCATAGAGGTAGGCCAAGGAAAGTACTACCCACATGTTTCAGGTACCTTTCTAATCTTTCTTTGCTCAACCATCATCATTGGTATTTGAATTTTATTCTTACCATCCATTCTTTGCAACAAGGCTGATTGTCTGAGTTTCTATCATGGCATATTGTTCCCCTCAAATAGCCAAAGCAATCTTGAGAAAGAAGAGTTGGGGACATCACATTCCCTGATTTCAAACTTTGTTCATGCGTTGCTTAATGATGGAGATACATTCTGAGAAATGTGTTGTCAGGCAATTTTGACATTATTAAACATCATAGAGTGTGCTTACTACACAAATCTAGATTGTGTAGCCTACTACACTATGGTATAGCCTATTGTTCCTAAGCTACATACCTTTTCAGCATGTTACTCTAGTGGACCAATTAGAACACAAAGATATTTGTGTATCTAAACATATCTAAACAAAGAAAAGGTAAAAGTATCTTACAAAAAAATTAAAAGTGGTACACCTGTACAGAAGCACTTACCATGAATAGAGTTTGCAGGATTGGAAGTTCCTCTAGGTGAGTCAGAGAGTGAGGAGTGAATGTGAAGGCCCAAGGTGTTACTATACACTAATGCAGACTTTATAAATACAACTATATATTATTTTTTTAAAATTGTTACTTAGTGAATTAACCTTAGCTTACTGTAACTTTTTTACTTTATAAACTCCACAATTTTTTAAACTTTTGACTCTTGTAACAACACTTAACTTAAAATACAAACACATTGCACAGCCATACATCATTATTTCTTATTCTATATGCTTTTTTCTATTTTTACTTTTATTTTTTACTCTTTATAATTTATTTAAAACTAAGACACGCACACACACATTAGCCTAGGTCTACACAGGGACAAGATCATCAATAGCACTGTCTTTAACCTCCACATCTTGTCCCACTGACAGGTCTTCAGGAGCAATAATACACATGGAGGTGTCATTTCCTATGATGACAATGCCTTCTCCTGGAATACCTCCTGAAAGACGTGTCTAAGGCTGTTTTTACTCCTGAAAAAGTACACTTTTTTTTTTTAAAAGCAGAAAGAGTACACTCCAAAATGATGACAAGTATGGTGTAGTAAATACTTAAACTACTAACATAGATGTTTATTATCATAATAAAATATTGTGTAGTATATATAATTGTATGTGTGATACTTTTACACGATTGGTGCAGCAGTTGGTTTGTTTACACCAGTATCACCAAAAACACTGAGTAATGCATTGTATTATGATGTGGCAATGGCTACAATGTCACTAGGTGATATAAATTTTTCAGCTTCATTATAATTTTATGGGACTAAGATTGCATATGTTACACGTGACTATATACACAAAGTTACAGTAATCATAACAGTATGGTACTGGCATAAAAGCAGACAGATAGATCAATGAAACAGAATAGAAATTCCAGCAGTAAACCCACAAATATATAGTCAACTAATCTGTGACAAGGTCACCAAAAATACAAAATGGGGAAAAGAATAGTGTCTTCAACAAGTGATGTTGAGAAAATTGAATATCCACTTGTAAAATAATGAAATTGAACCCTTGTCTTATACCTTATACAAAAAAAAAATAGCTTGAAATGGATTAAAGACTTAAATGTAGGATATGAATCCATAAAGGTCCTAGAAAAAAAAAAAAAAAAAAAAAAAAAAACAGGAAAAAAACTCCTTGACATTCATCTTGGCAATGATTTTTCGAATACAACACCAAAAGCATAGGCAACAAGACGAAAAATAAACAAGTAAGCCTATTATTGTGATATTGACCGGAGGAGAGAGTGGGGATTTTGGTGGATTCATTTTAATTCTTTATTTTCTCTCATGGAGGAAAAAATCTGGCTCCTGGGACTGAGTGAACACCAGAAGTGGAAAATGACAGAGCAGTGACAGTGTGCTTAGCTATTAAATTTTAAAATGTGAATTTATGTTGTATTCCAACCTGGTGACATAAACACATTATCTGTATTTATGAGAAAAATTCTGTTGGTTGATTGAGAGGATTAGACATATTATAATTGTGTAAACTTCAATAAGCATCTAGCACTGAAAAATCTATATCATATATAGATTTTTGTCATATATGACAAAAACTGAGAGTAAGCAGTTATATCATAGGAATATATGACCCCAAAATAAAAATTAATGTTTTCATTATTTATTGATCAACTATATTTCTGGGTATGAAAACAAATACAATCTCATAGTTAAAACTTTGTTTGGAGTGTGGTGTTTCCTCAAGGATCTACAGCTAAATACCCTTTGACCTAGCAATCCCATTACTGGGTATGTACCCAAAGGATTATAAATCATTCTACTATAAAGACACATGCACATGTATGCTTATTGCAGCACTATTTGCAATAGCAAAGACTTGGAACCAACCCAAATGCCCATCAGTGATAGACTTGATAAAGAAAATGTCACAAATATACACCATGGAATACTATGCAGCCATAAAAAATGAGTTCATGTCATTATTTGCCTTTTCAATTATTTATTTATAAACCTTTATTTTAGGTTCAGGGTACATGTGGCAAACATTTATATGGGTAAACTTGTGTCATGGAGGCCAACAACCATATGAAAAAAAAAAAAAAAACTCAACATCACTAATCATTAGAGAAATGCAAATCAAAACCACAGTGAGACACCACTTCACATCAGTCAGAATGGCTATTTTTAAAAAGTCGAAATAATTAGATAAAAAATTTCCCCAAACAAAATGACCATTCATATCTCAGAATAACTTTGTAATTTTTACATTGAATATTAGATAACATGTTTTTAATTCATTTGTGAAGGCTGAGTGCTGGACAGTTTTTATTCTGAAAAATCATGAATCCCACAAATATTAAATGATTGCATATTCTGTTTGAAACACTATGCTGGGCACTGGAGATGGAAAGATCAATAAGACAATCAAGGTCTTTGCCCTAGAGAGATTATATTTTATATAAAAAAAGAAATATTAAACTAGTAGATAAGGCTGGTTTTACAAGATGCAGTGGGAGTAAGTAACAGATTACAAAAGGCTATTCTTAGGAACTGATAGAGAAAAGGAATTGTGTTACTTACATATTTTATTTACATCTCCCCCCGCCACTCCCCAGTAATTTGGGAGTTTTTCTTCTCCAGCTCATGTAGAATTGAAGAACAAATTCATTTTAACCAAATCAAGGTAAAAGGTGTTTATTTCCATGGTAACATTTGATAAGATCTCATCTTTTAAAATGAATATGTGATTATTACCATTAAAGATGGTTGAGTTGAAATGCTTTAGGGATGTGCTAAGGAAAAGCATCTCCAAGTTGGCAGATGTATACTCTTTGAATGTAAAACAATGTGCTGATGAAATATTGACTGTGAGAAAATAAAATGGCTCAGGATAGTAAATAATTTATCAGAAATTATAGAAGATACAAAGCCTATATTAACATGAATAGAAAATAAGTATGTCCAAAGTTGTAAAAAATATTTTCCAAATACTTCTAATAAGTTAGTAACCTAGGAACAAAGAAAATACTCAACAAGTGAAAAGCATTTGAGGCTTAATTTTCAATGAAGATCATAAAAGATATGCCATAAAAAAGGGTTAAAATTTGGAAGAAATATATTACAAAAAAGGGAAATTGAAAAATAGGAAAAGTGAGAAGACCAGCACTAGAAGTTACAGTGGTGGTGTTTTAATGGACATACATAGGGGAATTGTAGCGAAAAAGTGAACTTAAAAAGAAAAGAAAAAAAGTGCAAACAACCTCATAACAGATAATTTCACACAGAAAGAAATAAAACTCCATTAAATAAGAGACAGAGTTTTGTGTTGAGTGTCAAGATTTTAGTCTTTCTACACAATATTTGGTGTATACTTTCAATGATTATGTTCAAAATACTTTCTCTTCCTTTTTGGGAGGAAAACTCTTAATAGTGTATGGCAAGGAATGTTATAACCAAAATTATATTTACTAAGTTATGGTGAAATGAAATCCTACACTGTAGTTTCCTCCATAACAATTTAACCACAAAAATAAAGATTTAAGTAATGTATATAAATATGCAACATTTTTCACGTGTCAGAATTGATTTTGTTCTTATTTTCCTTTAATTTAAAAATATAATGTATGATATAATCCACTGGAAGATACTGACTTATTGACCTATCAAATACCTGTTATTAAACTATAGATAACAGGAATAGACACTGTTCTCTGAATCAGTTAGAATTCTCAGATTCTTGACAGTTGGTCATGAAATATACAAACGCACGTATCTGAATGTGAATGATAAAACCTATTTAAACCATCATCTGGAACTATCAATAAGTAATTCAGTTTAACAACATTTAAGTGAACATCCCAGTCTCTATGTCTTCATGAGAAGCTAATAAACTGTCAGAAATGGAGTTACAATTAGGACTAATCATCAGATACATCTGAGTGTCATCTGCATAAGAATGGGAATCTAATCCATGTCTTCACTAAAAGAAAGCATATAAATGTAGACTAATAATGAAATGCACCCAAAGCAGGGAACTGGAAAACAGAAAAAATGCTGTGAAAGGAACAGAATTAAAATTAGCAAGAAGCAGACTGCATAGAATCAGATAAATTTGATTAAAATGCAGCAAATGCCATTCCTATTAAAGATGAGAAATATAATGTACAGATTTCTCAAAGAAAAAAAAGGTAAGCAAATTCATTTTTTTTCTAGTTCTTTGTTGTTTAAAATTTAACTTAGCCACGAAAGTCACGTTTATCTACAGCACTGCCTCCCTTTGTTCCTTGTTTCATTGAATCATCTCATTAGTAACGATGAAAAGACATATGGTACTAAGTCAGCAATAAAAATAAGTCAAGTGAATTACTTATTATGCTTTTCATAAAAATAAAACCAAATCCAATGTAGTCTATTTTTCCCAGTAAGAAAATAAGACATATTAGAAGGTGTGATAGAATTACATAAATTATTATGCACAATTTATGTAGAAAGTCTAGTGTTCTCAAGGTTATCCAGGGGGGAAAGAGTGTGGAAGAGAGATGAGAATTAAGAACAGAAAGAAGAAGATGATCTGACTAAGAAGATGATGTGTAGCGAAGAAGCCAGACAAAAATCTCAGACAACAAATTCTACAAAAGATTCAGTTTCAAGTTATTTGCCACCTTTGATGTGGACTGCCCTCATCCTTTCCCAAATTATCCAGGAAATTAAGTGAGCAAGTTCTGATCTACACATTTAAAAACTGTTTTTTTTTTTTTTTTTTTTTTTTGCTTGTTTAGATTAAGTTTGGAGCAATGTCTACTTGAATTTATGTAGAATGGACATAATCCAAAAAAAATCATAAAGCAGGAATTCACCGCTAGAATTAACCATTAAACATTAAGTCTCCACCTAAAGGCACAAGAAGTTAACTGAAATTTTGGAAGATTTTAGACCTCCAAAAATTTAAAATTGGATGTTAGATTAACTGATCTATACCTGAAGAGGCAGGAAACTTGGTTAATAATTTGTAATTTCATAATGCACTTCCAAAAGTTACTGCCATAGCTTTTCACATGTTATTTCCTTCATCAGGAATGCTGTCTTTTAGTTCTTAACCTTTTAGCTAAAATTCATTCTTCCAAATCCTTACTTCTATTAGTGCACATACACGCTATTTTAATTATCTGTTTACCCACTGAGCTCCTTTATGTCAGCAACTACATTTTGCATCTTCTAATGACAAGAAGTCAGCTTAAGGTATAATACCAATCAAATACTCAACAATGTTTTTAAATTTTTAATCAATAATTAAGTAAAATTAAATATACCATTTCTTCTAGATTTTCTAGTTTATTTGCGTAGAGGATTTTATAGTATTCTCTGATGGTAGTTTGTGTTTCTGTGGGATCAGTGATGATATCCCCTTTATCATTTTTTATTGTGTCTATTTGATTTTTTGAAGGGTTTTTTGTGTCTCTGTCTCCTTCAGTTCTGCTCTGATCATAGGTATTTCCTGTTGTCTGCTAGTTTGAATCTGTTTGCTCTTGCTTCTCTAGTTCTTTTAATTGTGATGTTAGGATGTCGATTTTAGATCTTTCCTGCTTCCTCCTGTAGGCATTTAGTGCTATGAATTTCCCTCTAAACACTGCTTTAGTTGTGTCTCAGAGATTTTGGTACATTGTGTCTTTGTTTTCATTGGTTTCAAATAATTTATTTATTTCTGCCTTAATTTTGTTATTTACCCAGTAGTCATCCAGGAGCAGGTTGTTCAGTTTCCATATAGTCGTGTGGTTTTGAGTGAGTTTCTTAATCCCGACTTCTAATTTGATTGCAGTGTGTTCTGAGAGACTGTTTGCTATGATTTCCCTTCTTTTACATTTGATGAAGAGTGTTTTACTTCCAATTATGTGGTCAATTTTAGAATAAGTGTGATGTGTTGAGAGGAATGGATATTCTGTTTATTTGGGGTGGAGAATTCTGTAGATATCTATTAGGTTCACTTGGTCCAGAGCTGAGTTCAAGTCCTGAATATCCTTATTAATTTTCTGTCTCGTTGATCTAATATTGGCAGTGGGGTGTTAAAGTCTCCACTATTATTGTGTGGGAGTCTAAGTTTTTGTAGGTCTCTAAGAACTTGCTTTATGAATCTGAGTGTTCCTGTATAGGGTGCACATATATTTAGGATAGTTAGCTCTTCCTGTTGCGATGATCCCTTCACCATTATGTAACACCCTTCTTTGATAATCGTGTGTTTTTGGTCATTAGTTCTCTTTATGTGATGGATTATGGCTATTGATTTGCGTATTTATTTTATTTAATAAATGGCGTTGAGGAAACCGGCTAGCCATATGCAGAAAACAGAAACCAGACCCATTCCTTATACCTCATACAAAAATTAATGCAAGGTGGGTAATAGACTTAAACATTAGACCTAAAACCATAAAAACCCTAGATGAAAACCTAGGCAATGCTATTCAGTATATAGGTATGGGCAAAGACTTCATGACTAAAACACCAAAAGCAATTTCAACAAAAGCCAAAATTGACAATTGGAATCTAATTAAACTAAAGAGCTTCTGCACAGCAAAAGAAACTATCATCAGAGTGAACAGGCAACCTACAGAATGGGAGGAAATTTTTGCAAGGTATCCATCTGACAAAGGCCTAATATCCAGAATCTACAAGGAACTTAAACAAATTTACAAGAAAAAACAAACAACCTCATCAAAAATTGGGGAAGGATATGAACAGACACTTCTCAAAAGAAGACATGTATGTGGCCAACAAACATATTGAAAAAAGCTCATCATCAGTTGTCATTAGGAAAATGCAAATCAAAACCACAATGATATAGCATCTCCCATCAGTTAGAATGGCAATCATAAAAAGTCAGGAAACAACAGATGCTGGACAGGATGAGGAGAAATAGGAACCGTTTTACACTGTTGATGGGAGTGTAAATTAGTTCAACCATTGTGGAAGACAGTGTGGAGATTCCTCAAGTACTTAGAACCAGAAATATTATTTGACCCAGCAATCTCATTACTGGGTATATACCCAAGGGATTATAAATCATTCTACTAGAAAGACACATGCACATGTATGTTTATTGCAGCACTGTTCACAATAGCAAAGACTTGGAACCAATCCAAATGCCCATCAATGATAGACTAAATAAAGAAAATGTGGCACATATACACCATGGAATACTATGCAGCCAAAAAAAATAAATGAGATGTTCATGTCCTTTGCTGGGACATCGATGAAGCTGGAAACCATCATTCTCAGCAAACTACCACAGGAACAGAAAATCAAACACCACATGTTCTCACTCATAAGTGGGAGTTGAACAATGAGAACACATGGATGCGGGGTGGGGGGGAACATCACACACTTGGGCCTATTGGGGGGTGGGGGCTAGGGGAGGGATAGCATTAGGAG
This sequence comes from Mandrillus leucophaeus, assembly GCF_000951045.1. Lineage (NCBI taxonomy): Eukaryota > Metazoa > Chordata > Mammalia > Primates > Cercopithecidae > Mandrillus > Mandrillus leucophaeus. The sequence continues at coordinate 3,641,443 of NW_012102465.1, read as the reverse complement.
AAATACCTAATGTTGATGATGGGTTGATGGGTGCAGCAAACCACTATGGCATGTGTACTCCTATGTAACAAATCTGCACGTTCTGCGCATGTATCCCAGAACTTAAAGTATAATAAAACATTAAATATACCAAAATATAATTTTAAAAATGCTTAAGTTAACAATGTAATGCTTAAATTAAGTGCAATACAGAGGCAATTTATCAGAGAAGTACCTCAGAGTAATTTGGTTATCACTTGTAATTCTAGACAATCTTTCTTTCTAGAAAAAATCAAATGAATATTGATGATCTGTTATAATTATTTTATGGAGACAGTTATTCAACACTAAACACTGACTTAGAATGTTTCAAAGCAAAAAGAATAATGTGAGATCCTACCCTTAAGGAGTTTGCAGTCTTAAATGGATATAAACAGACTCTTGTAATAATAGCTTATAAGTACTAAGATAAAAATAATTAGGAGTAGTGGAACCATATCAGAATAGACATTTTCGCTACCCTGATTTTAGAGAAGGCATCCTGGTGGTGATGTCAGAACTCAATCTTGAAAAGTCAGGATGCATAAGCTTAGAATAGAAATTCAAAATGAGCCTCTAGCGGGGGAGGAAAAGACACACTAAACAGCACAGTGAATACAAAAAAACTCTGGAATTCCGAGAACATCTAAGGTCGTTGGGATTTTGGGAAATTCTTTCGCTGGTGCTGGGGATGTAAATAAATGACTATTTAAGAGGGGGCATATATGGATTTTTGTTAATTTTGTAAAGCTAAAGGGGATACTTTGTGGATATCCAGAAGGCACTTGACTTACCTGTGTCTAGCTTTAAGTAGATCGATCCAGGTGCCACATACAGATGGATTTAAGAGAGTAATATGGTAAGCCTAGATACAAGACTAAAGAAAGTTCAGTCTTATAACTTTTCCATATACTATAAAATCCTTAAAAATGTAGCTGTTTTCAGTTTCTACATATTTATTTGACAAATACAATTGTATATATTTATCATGTACTACATGTTTTGAAATATCCATTTAGTTTAAATTCAGAGACAGTTATTATTTATTTATTTATTTATTCAGTCATTCATTCAACCTACACTATATATTAAAGAACTATGATGCACTCAACTCTATGAGAATAATCATACAGTTGTGAACCCCAGGCCCTCCTTCATGCACCTCATGTTACAGAGAGAGAGACAAACATGAAAAAACCCAAACAAGTTAATTATATAATCATGAAACAACTGCTACAAAACAGAAGTATGAGGTGTCCTGAGGGTGTATATTTGGGGACTTACCATATCTTGAGGCATCATATTAGAAAGTACTGTTCTTTTTTTTTTATTTTTAAATGAATTAAAGGCTCATTAATACAAGATAATTTAAGGAATGGTAAAGACAAAGCATGTTAAAAATCTGGAATAAACAGCATTTAAAAAAACATTAAATTACATTTCTTTCAAATGTATCTAACAATCAAAGTGTTCATATTTTCTTACAATCCTATAAACATGTTTCTATGAATTGTTAAGAATTATTGTGAACAGATTGTAGCCCTTGGTATGAAAATGATGCTGCTAAGCAATTTTTAAAGTACCCTCAAAGCAGGTTCTTTTTAGGTAGATTTATTATTTTCTGCACGTCAATCTTTTTATTTATACTAAAGGGCTTAATGAATCCTTGGTAATATGAAGGCAGCATAATAGCCAACCATTTCCCAAAATAATGAGGTTTCATTAGAAACTTTTTCCTGCTTAACAACAGGTAGAATATTCCCCTAAAGTGGCATTCGAGACCTTTATAAAGGGAAATAAAGGAAAAAGAAAAGGGAACAAATTCTTCCTGATCAGGAGACTACTGCTGGGATTTGGGTCAGTGAATCCTAGGATATGAGAAACACTTACTTACAGGAGAGTCTATTTCTCTGTGCAAAAGAATAATATTTTTTAAAAAAATTATTGATTAATTCCAGGAACAAACATAATATTGTACAGAATGTCAGCTGTCAAGATCCCTGATCCCTAATTGAGTTTATTTTACTCATTCCTTTTTCTGGGAGACTGGTAGGTAGAATGGTATAATTGCATCAATCTAAGAAAAAATTCTGAAAATCAAAAAGAAATCGGAAATAGGGAAGTTTTAGCATAAAACTATCATTCAGAGCTATACAGATGTGAAAGGACAAGAAAATCTCAGGACCCCAGAGTCTTTATGTCAAAAGGAAAAATTAAGCTTGGAAACTGAGTCAAGCAAAAATCCACCTTTCCTTTTGTTACTAACTAGCAACAAGATAGAAGACCACATATCTCCCCAGGTAGCTTCCTTCACCCTGACAATGTAAATTAACAGCTTCTCTTTGCTGGTAAGAAACAAAGATAAGACTAGAAATCATCCCTTGCCCACCCTTGAGACAAATGCAAATTTACTGAGCATGACAATGTATAACTGACCGTTTCCCTACCTGCTTCCTTTGCACGTGGATTTTGTGAAAGTTGATTAAAACCTCAAAGGAATGTGTCCACTTATTTCACTATCTGCTCTACTTTCTTTGCTTTCCTCTTTTTCCCTCCTGCCCACTCTTTTCCTTTTATTTATTGAAGATCTCAAAATCCTCCTTGGAAAGCATGTGGTCCACAGATCCTACTGTGGCTTGTGTCTCATTTCTTGGGCACATCCTCAATCTTGGCAAAATAAACCTCTAAATTAATTGAGATTGTCTCAGACACTCTTCGGTTTACATTGAGCAAATACGTTTGTCCTAAATTTTGTAGACACTAGATGGTAAAAGAAAATGAATCCATCCTTTATCTGCCACACTGAAACAAGTTGCATGACACTTAAGAAACTTTTGATGCCCATAAACAGGTTAAAGAGCTTTCATAACAGGAACTCCAAGAAATAATTTCTTTAGCCTAATACATTGACAGGCAAATTAGCTGAATCAAATCTCTCAAAATTCTAAACAAGAAAAAATACACAAAAGCTCATATTTAAGATTGAGAAGTGAAATATAAATGTCAAAATCAGATGCTGCATTCTGAAAAGCACACAGTTGGCCCACCTGGTAAATGAGAAGGGAGTGGTAAATAAAAGAGGGGGAGGTTGTGTGGCTAGCTGGCAAGCCTATGTCCAGGATAAAGGACCACACCTTTACTTAAAATGTTCACACATATCTGAACTTCAGGCCATGTTTTACCCAATCTTCCGATTTTTCAAAGAGAAACTGAGAATTTGTATGTTTACGTGAAATCTTCAATTTTCAAATATTGACAAATGATTTAAAATATATCAACTTATAATAGCCAAATAAATATAAGCTACTTCTGGAATATAAACCGTTGGTTTGTAATGTCTGATTCACATACTCTTTTTGATGTGAAATTAAAATAAGTACGTTATTATTTCAATGGAGTAAGAGAGCTAGAAAACATAATCGCAAAGTGGTATGTGAGGTACATGATTGCAGTAAACCATTTTAGTGCTCCTAATTTACAAATAGGTAGTGTTTTTCTAAGAAATAGTTTAAAAAATAAAACTCACTTACCAACTTACTCATTTTATTCTCTTCCTCAATACTACTTTTTAGAATATTTTTGGTAATAACTTTAGAGTCACAGAAAAGTTGTAAAAATCGTACAGAGAGTTCCCATATTCTCTTAACGCAGTTCCCTAGAAGGTTAACACATCTTACAAAATCATGGTACATTTGTCAAAACTAAGAAATTACCTTTGGTATACTGCTATACCAGTCTTTATTGGAATTTCATCAGTTTTATATATGTTTTTTAAATAATGTCCTTTTCTGTTCCAGGATATCATAATTATTTCATATGTCCATGTAGTCTCCTTCTTCATTGCAAATTAATATTTTGCCAATTGTCACTTTTTTTGTATGTGAGTTTAGTATAGAAAATCAGTACCCTAATCCAGTTCCAGTACCAACGTGGAACAAGGTTGAGCACGAGTTTCTGAGCTGGCAATGTTTGGGGCCAGACCCTAAGCAGGCTGAAGTCTCTAAGGCAATAGTATGCTAACGAGCCCTTGGTTAAATCTGTCTGCATCATCAGTATCTGTGTAGTTAAAATTCTCACAGATTCTTTTTCAAGACTATAGTTAACATCTTAAAAATATGCCACAGGGTGTTTTAACCTTTACACAGTAAAATAGTGCTTTAGAAGTCAAGAAATATAAACTGCACTGAGCTATTCAAGATGCCAAGTTATCTCCTTACTGTATCTTTTCAAACAATGTACAAACCCTATTCTTGGAGCAAAATACAATAATTGCAGTATGTGAGAGCATCACTCTCAGTTTTACAAATAGTCAACTAACCCATTAGTATCAACCTATGTGAGTGAGTGATAAACAATAGTGACCTTCCTACTTTTGCTTCTTCTATGACTCTCAGCAGACTAAATATACTAGATAGCCTTGTTTGTGTTTATGCAGATTTCTCAATTATTAGATTCATGTAGGGTTTTTCGGCCTCCACACTACTGACATTTTGGATTAGATAATTGTTTTGTTATAGAGGGATGTCTTGTGCATTGCAGAATGCTTAGCAACATTCCTGTCTTCTACCCACTAGATGCCAGTGGCACATCCTTTCCCCCACAACTGTGGGGGGAGTTGTGACAATCAAAACTTATTCCCAGACATTGCCAAATGTCTCCCATCTGTCAGAATCCAGCCCCTTTCCCATTAAGAGTCACTAATTTAGGGGGATATCTTTTTTTTCTACCTAATCTCTTTAATTTTTGTTTATCTCTTTTGTTTCTTTTTACCTTGTACTTTACCAAAAAGTTCGGGTAAAAGAGAATTATGGGAATCAAGTATAAACTTCAGCTTCCATTGCAGTGGCAAGTGATCACATTAAAGCTATAACAGACGATTGCTTTTACACTCAAGAAAGAAATAAAAATGCTGTTAGCGTAAATTAAATACCTTTTATTTTTTCCAGGACCTTCTTATCATTTATCTAATACCTACCAGTATTTGAGGATTTTATTAGTTATGCCTCTGGAAAGCTGTCCCTGAGGGACCCAATCCCAGTCCACTCTAAGGGCCCCTCCTCTGTGTTCCCCTTTGTTTATCTTTAAAAGCTATCTTATTATGTACAAATATCTTACTTCTACTGTCTTTTCTTCCTTGGTATACTGTGAGCCTCTTCAGGAAAATTACCACATCTTATTCCTGACTGGTCCTTGATTTATCCTGTAAACAGTCAATAAGTGTTTACTGAGTGTTTGACAGTCGTAGGAAATGTCTTGATTAAGATACCAAACTGGGAGATCTGAGATGCCAAGTAGCAGAATGACAGCACTGACTATGTGGAGGTGAAGCAGAGGAGTCTTCTAAAAAAGACTGAGCTGCAATATTCATGGAGTTGGCTATGTACACACACACACACACACACACACACACACACAGCCAGCATATATAGATATATGATGAACTATATGCCAATATAGTTGATGAACTAATGCCAATCACAAAATAAAATATCATGAAATATTTAAGGTAATGTTATAAGACTTGCCACTGAAAAAGTTGTCAAGCTCTTGAAATATATGCAATTCCTCCATACTAAAACTACTCCTGACTTCAGGTTCTTTTGTGGATATGAGATTCAAACCCTCTCTGAGGCCAGACTCTAAGCTCTAAAAAACATTGTGCAATACAAGTTTGCTGTATAACCACAATTAATGACAACGATGCTGAGTTTTTGCTTGTTTGTTTGTTTACTGCTTTCTTCTCAATAGTTTTTGTAGAATCCATACCTATTTAGTTGTAAAAATTATGCCAAGAAAGAGATTGGCATTCTCAATATTCCTTTATGATCATGTGATTGGAGGAACAAATTTATTACTTGTAAGCACATCTAATAATGTGCTTATATCCTAGGAAGACAGAGTTTCATTATGTCTGGGCTGTCGAGTTACCCTAGGAAATAAAGGTCAGTGATAAATCTTTTCTGCTGACAGGTCACTACTATATGACATTCTTAAGGCACTGAAATACATGTTCCTAATTATTTTTAGAGAAATCACCACTTTTTACATTTATTAAATACTAAATATTCTATGTTAGCCAATCAGAAAGATGTGACTTCCATATATCCAAAATATCAGGATTCCATGGTTTTTACTTTTTTCTGACGTTGATTTAGGATAAACATTAAGAATAACTTTAAATAAATCTTTAATATAAATATTACAGAAATTTATCTCTGAAACCAAATTGCTTAGTAAAAAAATTGTCTGACATTGTATATTTGTACATGTGTAACTCGTATGTATTCATTTAACGACATATCCAATATACATGTTAAGTCATTTTTCTTTTTTGCCTTTTGAAATGTTTCTTCTGTCTTTTTTGTTTTGTTTTGTTTTGTTTTGCTTTTTCTCAAAAGAAAGGGAGGGAATTTTTAAAGTCTAAAGAAGGCTAGATCAGTTTTTGTTCAAAATATGTTCCTGTTATCTTGTGTTGTAGAATTCTTTACATTCAAGCAATTCCTATCCTGGGAAATGTGCTGAAGTGTTCAATGCTATAGTGTGAATTAGCTGTGATATCCCTACAGATGATGGCAAACTCATTCATAGTGAGGGTGTACTGAATACTAGATATTGTTTGGAGAACTTTACCTATTTTATAATATTTAATAATTTACAGCAAAACAACAAAACATAGTACCTGTGAGATAAATATAGTTGTCCTATTATATTCTTGGAGAACTGGTGCCAGAACTCCCCTTGGATATCAAAATCTGAAGATGCTTAAGTTCCTTATGAAATGTGATAGTATTTACATATAAACTATGCACATTCCCCAGCATACCTTAAATCATCTCTAGAATACTTACATAATGCCTAATACAATGTAAATGCTATGTAAATAATTGTTACACTCTATTAGGTTTTAAATGTGTATTATTTTTATTATTATATTTTTTTCTGAAACTTTTCGATCCATTGTTGGTTGAACTTGAGGATTTGGAGGGCTGACTGTATGGTTAAAGTGGACCTTGAGTGCATGGTTCAAATCTTGGCTCTATTCTCAAGTTGACCAAAATGAGTCACTGAATATATCTGTACCTCAGTTTCCTCATTAGTAAAATGGAAATTATACAGCACCTCGTAGGTTTGTTGTGATCAAATTAATTTATACAGTTAAAGCTCACCTATCATATAGTAAGCACTGTATAAGTGCTTGTTGCTGCAATTATTTGTTTTGTTTTGTTTTGTTTTGTTTTAATAGCACAAGGAATGCAACTGAGATTAGAGGAGTTGAATAACTCACCCATGCTGATTTGAACCCAGGACATCTACAAAACAAAGTCTAAGTTCTTACCTTGTATGCTATAAATATTCATTCAATTTTTAACAATTCTGATTTACTTTTGAGGTAATACTAATAGAGTATTAAATATAAAATATTGCAATTAGTCATTGCAGCTCTTTTTATCTGCAACATGAATACATATTAATATAAGTACTATTATGCAACTACTTATATACATTTGTAGTATGTGATTTTTTCAGGTTTAAACAGGTGAAACTCTTTCTTATTAACAAGTCATTTTTACCAATATTTAGACACATTTCTTAATTCCCTGGTCCTTGAAGACCAAAGGTTTACAAATATGTAATGCATAAGTCTTTTCACATTTTCTGTGTATTATTTTATAGTATGGATAGTGCATGCCATTTTAAAGATCATGTAGCCTGAAATAATAAATGGTTGATTACCTAATAAACTGTTTGATACTAGCCTTTATGCAAAAAAAAAAAAAAAATCTCGGATGATCCAAGGACTTAGAATTGTCATAAATTTTTCACAGCATTTAGACTACCACCCAAAAGAAGATACTAATAAAATAACATTTGTTTAGTCCATAAATCAACTCAGTGAGTATTCTACTTGGTAATGAAATCCTGTCAGTCAGTGAAAAATGTTTACATAATACCTTCCTGGGTGGGAAGCTGTCCAACATCATTACCTCCTACAGTAAACCACAGCAAATTGTTTCAGGAAACATTTCCCCTATATACATATATAACCATAGAACAGAAATAACCACAAAAATAACAAATATAAATCTTGGGAGAAATTGTCTTTGATGTCTGTTCTTGAGAAACATATCAGTGATTTCACCATTCCCTGGAGATTAGCACAAACAATGCCCTTGAGATTTAGGGAAATAATCTGTATTCCCTTTGGGATTATGGCCATACACAGAAACAGGGAGAAATGAAACAGAGATGTTTACTATCCTTGTGTTTCCTGTAGGGTCATTCTCCAGGGATATAAATTTCTGAATGTTCCTCAAGCATGGATAATCTAATTATTGGACTCCAAGCATAAGGTTAAGTGGAGATTGATAGGATCTGGCTAAGGTAGGCTTAAAGCCAATGGAGTGCTAGGAAGCCCCACAAAATTACCTGTCTTAGACTACATTACCCAGAAATTATGCATGAATCAAAGAGTTATGTATGAAGAATTTTGCTGGTAACAAGATCTCAAGGAGCAGCAATGGGAACAGGTGAGGCATTGAAACAAGCCTAGAATGTAGGAAAGCCAATACATGCATATGCCATCCAATGTGCTACCACTCTGAGTAACTGTAGTTTGATTCTACAGAAACTTCTGATGAAACCTGTAAAATTCCTCTCAGAAAAGCAGAGGAAACTGCAGAAGAAAGAAAGATACATTTATTCGTTCCTTCATATCTCTCTGTAGGTCAAGAATTGACTCATAAAATATAAGCACTTGTGTAATTTCTGGTAGGGCCTGTGTAAAGGCCAATCACGTTTACAGATTTTCTATCCCAGGTGTCAGAGATTCCATAGGGCAGGAAGCAAGATGCAGAAGTCTATAGAGGCATGATGAGGTGCACCTGCATGAAACTTAACTGGTCAACACAGCATTGACTGGAATAAGAGATTAGGCCAAGAGGATTTATGGAGTGTACAAGAGACTTTGGACACACTGATTCCCTCATTTAAATTCTAATATTAAGACAACCAATTAACAAACATTGATTCCACTGGATATTTTTAGAAAGCTAAATCATTTAGAAAATGGTTTGTTTTAAAACTGAAAGCAAATCTCTGGTTTGCAATATTGTATTCTCTAATGGGAAAAAGGAAAGTTAAGCATGCCCTGGGTTTCTCTCCAAAACTTTCCCCTTGCTGCCCCTACATTTTTCACATTTCCTTCTAATTCTTGTAATTGAAATGCCAGGAAAATCCCCTGCTCTATTTCTGTCCCAAATAATAGATTTAGAGAGCAATGAGATATCATCATTACCCTGATGATATTCAGCTGTGCCATTCATTGCCTCTGGACTCAGATGGCACTCAGCCTCCATGATCCTTTCAGCAGCCAAGTCTGGAGGAGAGATGAGCTGGCATTCTTCCATATCATTAAAGACAGAGAGACCTGGCTAATATGCTTGAGAAACATCAAGGGACTTGAAAAAGAAAGGAAGTTTGGGCTTTATCAAATGAGGTGATTCACACAGACCAGTCTAGCATTAGTCTATTGCTAGATCTCAAGCTGCCCAAGTATGTCCAGGCAGCACCTATGGAAATGTGTGTCTTTTGTCTTCTTGCAATTAACTTGAAACTTGCAAGCTATATTCAATGATTTAATGTTTGCTTGGGAAAACTTCAAATTGAATTAAGAGCAGGAAAATTTGAACTTGGGCAGTGGTTATGTTGGTCCTGTGAAACAGGAAACCTGGGATTCTTCAAAAGAAAAAAAAATGTATATTTAACATATTATAGATGTAAACTCACTATACACTTTTAAAGTAACTTTAAACTAGAATAAATCAAATGAACTAAAATCTTACTGACTCTACCCTCCCTTCCTACCTCCAGACTTATAAGACAATATATTTAAAGACAGGTTGTCAAGATAGAAATCCTGATAATTGGCCTTGAGTGTTCCCCATGTAAGATTCGTATTTTCTGGCATGACCTGACAAACAGCTAGATCATCACTGCTGAGGAAACAGAGAATAAAGTTGCCTTCAGAATGTGTTTTTATGTGTAACATATGTGAAATGAATAGAGTTTTAAGAAAACACAGGAAAAAAGCACTTGCCAGTTATTAAATGCACAATTTTTACAGTGTCACAGTAGTATACTGTATTCAATTTTGGCACTAATGGTTTATTTTCCCATTAAAATTCATGGGAGAAATAAAACATCAGTGACATTCTTCCCATCAAAATGCATCAAGTGACAATAGCATTTTACCATGTGGTTAAATTGCCATTATCTAAGATAGATGACAGTTCTTTCAATGATTGCCAGCACTTCTTTTAGAGGGAATGATAATGTTTTTGCTATAAGTATCTGGCATAAAGAAAAAGAAAAAAAGTCTTGATATGAGGACAGCCATTTCAGAAACATGAGGTAACATTACTTTTTTTCTTAACCTATAATAGATACAGTTTCATCATGATGCCAGAAACAATGTCAAGTAAAATTCTTTTTCATTAAATGAGTTTACCTTGTAGGAAAAAGATGTCATAAGCAAATGATAGTTCACAATAAGCCCATGCTACTGCTGGTGGATCCCGAATTCAAGATGGTAATCAATTTCCTTAATACCGGGGAATTCTACAGGTCAGCTTTTAAAACTCCATGCCCTCCTTCAAACTTTTGTCATTTTTCATTAAAAAAGCATATGCTAAATTCATTTTCACTATTCACTATTATGTGACTTTCACTAATATGTGACTTTCATAGATGCTCACTAAATATTTTCTGAAAAACAAAACCTCAGCCATATATCTTGTTTCTCAGTCTTCAGTCTTATTTAATGGGTGTGGCTTTTTTGACGGAAAAATGTGGAACGAAGGAAGTGAGAAAGATATAGTATAAATGGAGCACTCAGTTAATGCTTTGTTCTTCAGGATTTCTGAGAGCTAAGGATTGCTACATTGTCTTATTATTTATTCAGATAATTAAGAATAGACATATTAACAATATTGCAGTTGACAGATCTCTATGAAATACATACGTCTATATAGATTAATGTTTATACATAGTCTTTTAATAGTCACATTCCATCAGAGAGCAGGATAGTATGGTTATTCTCATTTTTACTTCAAGAGAATTTGTTCCAAAGCCACACGACAGACCTTCTAGGACTTCTAACATCCGATCCAATAGCTTTTCCTTTAGTCTTGCTACTCTATGTGTGATCTGCAACAGTTGTGGCATCATCCGAAAGACTGACACAAATGGGAGGTCTAGGTTCTTACTTTTATTGAGCCAGAACCTGCCTTTGAATTCCCCAAGCGATAACTCTGCACAATCTTGAGCAGCACTGCCCTCTGCCATAGAGCCTCCTTCACACCAAGCTGCCCATCAATTAATCGATTCATTAAGATTATTGATGGGAAATATTTCTCACCCACATTTCAAACCTAGTACTTTTAGCTTTATCATCCAACAGGAGAAACACTTTAACTGGGCAGATGTTTTCTGGAGACAGCTCTAGCAGAGTTGCTGTTCTTCAAATGCTATGAAGCTTGAAGGGAGAAGGTTCTGATTTTCCAGGTATCCGGTTCAATCTAGGCCTAGTTCATTCATTTAGCATGGTTCTGCCCTCCTTCTTCATGAAACAGAAACTAAAAAAGACTAAGTTCATTCAGTTTAACCCAGGAAAATGTCACTTTGTATGACATTTACAGACTTGCTACTAAGCCAAAAATTTGATGTGCATGTAACAACTGTATAAAATAGGTTTGATTATTTCTGTTTTATACATTAGGAAACTGAGGCTTATACATAATTTGTCTATAGTCATATACATAGAGTGTAGAGCAGGAAAATAAATCTCTACATATCTGACCCCAGTCTGTTCTCTTAACCAAGAGGCTACTCTAACTCCCTAAATTAAGGTGAGCCTGTGTGCACGTGTGAGTGTATGTGTGTGTGTGTGTGTAAATGTGTTATCTTCAGGGCAGAAAATGTGGGAATATAAAATTATGTATACTCCAAAAGACTTATGATTTTTATCCATCTGGAATTGTGATGTTTATTAAATATGAGTGAATACTGTATGTATTAACTTCTATCTCCTCTGTCAATTATTATTATTATTAGAACTCCATGTATTCGTATATATTTTCCATTAATTTTAAACACATATAACTAAGTATTCTCTCCCTTATTGCCATTCCTAGGAATATATTATTTTATGTTGGTGTAGGTGAGCAAGTGTAATCACAGGTCAAGAATGTTTTCAAATATTTGCTTATATAATTATCACAACTAACACATATAAAAAATTGTTCCATTTTTTTCAAAGACTGCATATTCAATAACTCTATAGAAAGACGAATTAAAAACCTTGAGTTTTAATTCCAACTTTGCTATACTTTATGGGACCTTAATATGAAACTGAACATTAATGAAACTCATTGCCATTTTTGGAAAATAGGGGTAATTATGCCTTGCTGAAAAACAATTTATTATGGTATTAAAATAACAAATGAGTCCTACATATATGAAGTTTTACTGCCATTCAATAAAAGAAAGATATAGGTAGTTTTTTAAACAAAGTAGATATTGAAATTTGATTTGTATATTATGGGAAAGTGCTTTATGGAAACATCAACACCTACTGTCAGCACTTTTGTACTTGCTGTTCTCACTGCTTGCTGGAATACAACTTCCTCAGATATGTGCATATTTTCTGTCTTCAATTCACGACACTACTTAAATGGTGTCTCAGAGAGGACTTCCCCAGCCATCACATCCACAACAGCAGGCTGTTTGTTATTCCCTCAGTTTTTTCTTCACAGTACTTATCCTGCAATTTTTCTCTATTCCTAGTTCAGTATTTGTTTATTTTGTGCTGCCTACCTTAGAATGTGAGCTCTATAAAAATAGGAATTTTGGCTGCTTTGTTAACCATTCAATCTCCAGAGCCCAGAATCATAACTGGCAAATAGCAGATTTAGAACAATTGTTTGTTGAATAAGTGAATGGATAAACTAAGTCAATATATAGCTATAGGCAAGGAATTAATAATAATGGCACTACTAACACTGCTGCTGCTGCTGCTGCTGCTGCTGCTACTACTACTATAACAACAGCAACTGCTACTACTACTACTTCTATCAGCTTGATAATTGGGTTTTTACTATGTACCAGACACTGCATGCATTATCTTAACAAACTCTCACAACAATCTGGCAGTAGATATCATTATCTACATTTTCTAAATAAGGAAATTAAAGTTTTAGTTAGATTCCATGTACAGCAAAGATTGAGAATCAATGACTAGATTAAGTCATTGATTTCCTGGTAAACATTGGAATTACTTGGTAAACCTTTTAAAATATTGGTACATAGATTCCAATCTCAGAGTTCTGATTTAAGTGCAATTCCCAACAATAATGCAATTAAATTAAAACATCTAGGGATGGGAGCAGGATATCAGTATTTTTAAAAACTCTCTCATTGTTCTAAAGTACAGCCACCATTGAGAACCACTTAGATACGGTAACTAACTTCCTCCAGGTCACGTGGTCAGGAAGTGGCGGAGCAGAGATTTGATCCCTGTTTCTCTAACTTCTTCCCAATCCTTCCTCCATATTTTGCATATTACCTGAGGTAGACTATCTGGTATTTCAGTGCCTTACCAACTGCTATATCGCTAACTGTTACTTTGAGATAATACGGTTTTATTTCTAACAGCGCGATTTTAAATTTTGTGCTCTTCTTACATTCAGTTTAGTTTCCTTACATGCAAGAACCTGATGGTAATTATTGCTTTCTGTTCCTGTGTACTGTGCAAGTGGGTTTACAAAGTAATACACAGAAAGAACAATTTACTTTTCCAAAGGAGATGAAAGGTCAAGCCCTGGAAACAATTTTGTAACTATCATAATAATTTTTAAAAGAACAGAAATGGGCTACAAAGGCACTGTGGCTGTAACTTGATAAAATAAATAAGGGAGACTCCCAGGGTAAAATACATTGGATTTAAAGCCAAGTCTAAATACTAAAAAGCAAACAAACAAACAAACAAACAAGAAAAACAACAAAGGGTTTCTGTAATATCAAACCTGGGTTTGTTTTGAAAATAGATGATTTCAGAAATTTTTACTTACTACTTTAAGTTCCAAGAGATCATCATACCTCCAATGTAAAAAATGCTTTTCAGAATTACAGCCTCAATCATGAGAGATTCATTTGTATCAGCATATAGACCCAGAAGGCATTGAAATGGTGCATCACAAAGTGGTAAATAATGCAAGTTCTGAAGTGAAGAAGAGTGGAATGTGTAACCCATTCCTGTCATGTTTAGTTGTGTCTCACAGGGTGAGCACTCTAAATTCCTTGAGTCTTATATGTTTTCTCACCAATAAATAGAAAATGAAATAATTGCCACAATAGATTCATATAAAAATAAAACAGATAATATAGACAGAAATATCAGTATAATATCTGATTTATAGTACTCAATATTTCACTGCTTGAGATTTGAGACTAAATTCCTTGAGACTTATATGTTTAAGTCTCAAGTCTCAATAGAAAATGAAATTAATAATTGCCACAACAGAGTAGTGTGAAAATAAAAGAGATAATAGAGACAGAAACATTAGTATAATATCTGATTTATAGAATTCAGTATTTCATTGCTGTTATTAGTAATCAAATGTGCAACCTTCTAAAATTAAGAAGGATTTAGATGCATGGAATGAATTTATGTAGAACAAATTCATACAGGTATGTCTATTCATATTACTAGCTACTACTAATATATTAATTGCTTGGAAAATAACCAGTAATTTGAGGAGTTTATAATTTAGTTGGAAAATTAAAAGACATAAAGAGAATTGAAAAAAAAAACACACACACAAGATATCACATTAGTAGTATTTATCATAGATAAGCAATCAATAATACTGGAATGGATAATAAATGACAGTGGAGTTTGGAAGAGGAAGTAATCACTTTTTGCTAGAATGGAAAAGAAAGGTTCATGGATGAGAGTTTGACTTAGAAGGCTATAAGGCTGAGTAATGTCTACGCATTCCTCTTATTTGTCCCTTCATTTATTCAATAACTTTTTATTGAATGCTTACTGTCTTTCACTCCCTCTTTTTGATACAGTCTAGTGATATAACAGTCAAAAAACTCATGCCATGTTTGACCATACAAAGTTTACATGCTAATGAGAGATACCGGC
This sequence comes from Mandrillus leucophaeus, assembly GCF_000951045.1. Lineage (NCBI taxonomy): Eukaryota > Metazoa > Chordata > Mammalia > Primates > Cercopithecidae > Mandrillus > Mandrillus leucophaeus. The sequence continues at coordinate 3,626,217 of NW_012102465.1, read as the reverse complement.
AAACAAATGATACGTAAGCTACATATATTATAAAAACATAATTATTTTCAAAAATAATGTGTTGCATACATTTTTTAAAGGGTAAAACGAATAATTAGAATGGTTAGATAGTTCAGCAATAATGGTAAGGGGAGCCTGAATAGATAAATTAATGAGTTATAGGAACATGATATGTAAACATTTCTGGGAAAATTGTTCCAGAAAGAGGAAAGCCCAAAGCAAAATTCTGAGAAAAAATACAAGCTGATTTATTCTAGGAAGAACAAGAAAAATGATCACATGTCCAGAATATTCTAAGTAAGGCTGAAAAATAATTTTAAAATACACATAAAGGAAAGAAAATGAATAGGTGGATGTAAGATGGCTGTCAAAGGTAGATGTGGTTATACCTGGCAATTGAATGGGACTGGTGATGAGTGAGGGAAATCAAAGACAAATCCAAGATATTGAACATAAATGATTTTTCCAGAAATATTTCAAGAAAAGGAGCAACTTTGAGGAAAAATGAAGTGTTAATGTTAAACAACTTAAATTGAAGATGGTGGTGAGGCATCCTAGAGACAACAAGCAGCTGGAGATACCAATACTTAGAAGAGGGGTCAAGGTTAGATAGGTTTTAGGAGTCAGTAGTTTGCAAGTGATAGACCAAGTCCTGAAAAAGGAGATAATGCAAAACAGATGCTAAGAGAGTAAGAAAAAGCAGGAGAAGAAAAATTTATTTTTCCTGAATCTAGTCTTTTTATTGTTTCCTTTCTCAATAATGAAACCATCTTTCAATGAGTCATCTGTACTGGTTTCAAACATGTCCACATATTCTTTGACACTCCTTCCATTGATTTCAGGCTTTGTCAAGTTGTTCCTAGTGAATGTGATGTGGTGAAGTGATGCTGAATAATTTCCAAGTGAATTCATAAAAGGCTCCAGAACTTTTACTTGGAATTTGCCCTTGAATCTAGCCACCGTCTTATAAAGAAGTCCAGCACCTACATAGAACGTCCACATGTGGGTGTTCTGGCCACAAGAAAGTCCACATGTGGGTATTCTGGCCACAACTCTAACGTATCCCAGCATCAGCCAGCATCAACTCCAGACCTGAGAAAAAGAGAAACTTGAAACAATTCCAGCTCCCAGCTTTGGAGCTGCCCAATAGATATGAAGTGATAAAAAGATGAGCTATTTCTGCCCAGCCTTTACCAAATCACAGATACCTGTGAAAAATAAATATTGTTGATGCTTAAACTACCAAGTTTTGAGATGATTTGTTGCATAGCCGTAGATAATTGGAACATGGTGTAAGCCAGAAATTCAGAGGTAATTTACGATAGCGAAATTTCTTTTACCCAGTACCACCTTATTTAATCCATCACCAAATCTTACAGATTTTTTCCTACTATATTGTCTCTAAAATTCATTTAGTTTGCTCCATTTCCACCACGACTACAACAATACAAGTTATCACAATTTCATGCCTGGACAATGTTTGGTTTCATTCTTTATATTCCATCCATGTATTTTGTTTCCATTTATATTTATTCCATTATACTTTCCAGTTATATTTGGTTCCATTCTTTATACTACATCCAGTTATATTTTGAAAATGCAAATCTGAATATATATATACCATAGCCTCTATAAAAGTAATGACTTCTCATTGCTCTTAGAATAAAAACAAGCTTCCATACCTTGGCCTATAAAAACCTGCCTAGTCTGTCTCTTCTTGCCTCTAAAGGCTATTCCAAAGAAATTATTTAGTCTTTACCCTCTACCTCCTCTGGCTTTCTAATTTCTTCACCCCTGTTCCTCCAGCTGCAGATTTTGCCCATGCTACTTCCTCTGTCTGAAAGTTTTTCTCTCCTTTCTTTTCATACATTTTAGTCATCTTTCAACTGTCACCTTAGTCATTGTTTGATCAGATAAATCTTCCCATTTCAAACAAGTCCCCCATGTAATATTTTTATAGAACCAAATGCTGCTGCTCCTTAGGACTTCATTATTTTTATAAAACTGCACTTATGTATGCATGCATGCGTGTGTTTTTCTTTTCACCCTCCTCATTCAGTAGGTTCAGTGAGAACAGAGACTACATCCATTATTTGTCAATGTTTTATTCCCAGAACGTACTCCAGTGCCAGACACAGAATGTACTCAATATATATTTGTGGAATAAATTAATTAAGAACATATAAAGTCATCTTAGTTATCATTATAGGAGGATATCATTACTCTAAGAGTGAAGGAAATGAAGGGAGAAGGAAAATAGTCTAGATATCTACCTGTATGACTCCTGTTTGTTCCTGCCCTATTGATTACATTCCCTGACTGATTAATCTTGAGTCTCAGCTGATAAAGAACTCAGAAAACTGGGCAACGTAGTAAATAATCTCCCAGATTAATTTTAACATAAGTATCAACAGGTTAAAATGTCACTCTTTAGGAAAAGCAGTATTTCAATCAAGAACTCCCTAAAATACAATTTCTCTCTCTCTCTCTCTCTCTCTCTCTCTCTGTCTTTGTGTGTGTGTGTGTGTGTGTGTGTGTGTGTGTGTAGGGGAGGTTGTGGTAAGAAGAGATACAAGAGTGAATGAAATAGGCATAAAACAGGGGGATAAAGTGAAAGAATACTCTGAATACAATATAAAAGGATTAGTAAATAAATGCAGTAGGAGATATTATTTCTGTCATTATCCAACCTTCAGGTTTTATTTTTATTGTTGTTATTAGAAGGCTAACAGACTGGTCCCCTTTTTAGTGATTTATTTACAAATAACAAAATGGAGGTTTCAAGTTAAAAAAGTATGTCCTGCTGTCTTTATATCTGCCAACCAAATTATTTGTTATACGTATATAAATACTTCTGTAAGTATAAGTTATTATTTCCTTACTGCTGTGTCCAAATGACATTACACTAATATTTTAGGCAAGCTTCCAATGTTAAATACCTTCATAAATTTACTATGCCTAATAAAAACCAACAGGAGAAAAGTATTAAGGATACTAGTCACATCCTTTCTAGTGCTTGAAGATAGTGATACTGGTGGACTGATTTCAAAGAATGTCCTTCTTATGCTTGAAGAATTCAATTTCTCTACCAGTAATATAATTATGCTTAGCTTGCTGATTACATTGTATTTCTGTTGCTTTCGCATTCATAAAATTTATCACATAATATGTATTATGGTTTTCATTTGTATTCATGGTTCTCAAGCCCAGTTTTTATGTTACTTGGGAATAAAAGACTGGTTAGATATTACTACTCTAGTAAATTATTTTACTTTTTAGTAAATGGACACTGTATTTAAACTTCATTTGCTTCTTATTTTGCATAATTTGAATGCTAAAGTTTAAAAGTAATGCAATAAAAATAAAATGAATATACTTAATAGTAGTACTTATTTTCACATAGTAAACAAATTTGACATTGGGTTTTAATACTAAAATAAAATTGAATAAAATTCAAAAAATAACATATATTTTTATATATGCATGTATATACATAGATACATGTTTGTGCTTGCACACCAACATGTATTAAGTTGGCAATTTCATACAAAATTACAGAAAAAATATTTTATTTTTAAAATCACAATATGTTTTATCTTTTTACCACACATGAAATTATAAGATGATCATTGTAAGAGGATATGCTGCATTTTTTTTTTCGTCATAAATCCCCAAATCTTTGTTGGACAACACCACGGGAGATTGCAGAAGACGTAAAATTGAAACTTTGTTTTTAATAATTTATACTGCTCTTACCGTGTAACCTACAAAGTTTAGATTACTAACTCTTCAAATAATTCATCATGGTAAAGTGAATAGAACTTGCTCTTGAAAATGAGTGACACAAATGCATAAGATTAATGAGGTTAATTTCAATTTCTTATACAAATAAACCACAACTTGGACATGTACACCATGAAATGTTGTTTAAAATATTATAGAATTGTGAAGGTTTCAAATTCTTAATTTTAATGCATTGTGTGGTTTAAGTCTATTCCTACTTCAGTACTTTCATATAACCTCTAATAACCTGAACACTAATCTTACAATTGTCCCCGACTATGCAGAAACTAATAGAATTTTTGATTCTTCATTTACCAGTTAGTGGGGCAGAAAAAAGCCATTCATGGCTCTACCCTTATAGAAATCTGAGTATCCAGAACTAAACTGTGAAATTATCATATTGCTCTATGTCTTTTGAAAAAAATAATAAATCAGATTGGCCTAAAATATGTGCATATAGGTACATTTTCACATTGATTTTTCAAAAGCTATTTTCATTCTAAGTATTTTAGTTTTTAATATTCTAAAGCATTCACTAAAGACTTCTTACTATATATTTTCTGTATCTATACCAACCTAACCCAAAATTTCGCTTGTCTATTTAATATATATGTGTATATACATATATGTGTACACACACACATACACACACACACGTATATAGCCATTTTAACAGGTACGCTCATTCTCCTTCAGGTAGGGACATTTCCCAACAATCTGGCAGTCAGTCTCAGGAGCACAATGTACTAACAACCAGTGTGTATATACAGTATATAACAACCAGTGTATATAGATGTGTGTGTATATATATATGTGTGTGTGTACATATATATATAGAGAGAGAGAGAGTCAGAGAGAGAGAGAGACTTTATATATCTTCTGATTAGCTTCATCGCTTAACAAGATTATTGTATGACATTATTTTTATTTGTTAGAATAAAGTATCTTCAATTTGGAAAGTTGTAATGTTTACTAAAATAAAGTATACTGTTTTTTTATTTGTAATTCCTTTTCTATTTTCTTTCACTTGCTACAAGTGGACACATTTTTTCCAATCATTCTATTAGTAACACTTCCTCTGTGCTCATGGGCAGGAAATAGATAAATCGCCTTTTAAAGCCATCAGGGCAGTCCTGACGGATGGAATTATAGCAGTCTACCGAGGAGGAATTTAGTGCCCTTGGGATCCAGTAGGCTATTTACAAGCTCTTGGGAGAGAATTCTCCATTGGTCTCTTGTATGTATATATTTCCGCATGCAAAGTCATTTGTTCTGGACTAGTTTTTCAAGAATGTTTGTATAGAAAACATCCTTAGAAGAGAAAATGACAGAATCATTTAAATTTTGGAAGATAAGATGTGTCTCTCTCTAGAATCTGGAGCAATAGGACAGGCATAATATAATGCCTGTCCTTTATAAAATTTTCGAGTCCTCTAAACTCAGTCCTCTCTTGTAATTCATAGTATGTGCAACTGACACCTTGTTCTCTTCGTGTGATACTGTGGAAATTGGGGGTCAAGGAAGTGGCATTGAGGCTAATATTGTGGCTACCTTTAGTTCTGCGAGTACACTGTGACCCAGGCACCTTTTGACTACCACTGGCATCCATAAAACTATGTCAGTCTAAATTGTTAACTTGCAGGTATGGTAAAATATCAGACACTTTATATTCCTTAACAAATTTGTTTATGAAGATCAGATGCTGACAGAGAAAAAGCTCTCTAAAAGAAGAATGAGGGTCTCACAGGCCAACTAATGGGATTTTAGAAATGTCTCTGGAAATCAGTGGCAAATACATGGACCAAATTTAATGTTCAACCAGGAAATAAATGTTCCTCCACTTCATTGCTGTTAATGAGGAGACATTAGGGAGAGGTTGCTGGCTGAGTATTATAAGGTAGAATCACAGATAGCCATCCTAACAGGTACATTAATTCTCCTTAAATAGGGATATTTCTCAACAATCTGGCAGTTAGTCTCAGGTGCAGACCATAGTAATAACCAGTACTAACATTTTTACTGGAGAGAGGTGGCAGAAGTTTCTACTTGGTTTCAGACAAGTTATGGAGATGGTTACATACACTAAGAATATAAGAAATATATTTCATAAAGAAAAATTATGGTAAGAAGCCAGGCAAATAGTGAGAATTTTGACTTTCACTTCAGATACAAGGGACAGCGAGACTAATACTTGATAAGGAAAAATGACAATTGCAGGACCATCTTATGACTCAAACTCTTCTGCAGTGTATTATGGCAATCACAGGTCCATTTAAATACAACGTTAAAAGACTTTATAATTTTGTCAGTGAGTCCAGGCTGCTACAATGGTGCTTTGGCCCTTTTTGGAAGATTCCACTGAACAATCTCCCATGAGAAACTAGAAATAAAGCATTTTCTAATATTAAAAAAAAGGCCAAAGGGATTCAAATTTAATTATTCTTTAGTGATCTAATAGTTTTGTTATTGTTGTTGGACTGAAATATTGCTAGATTCTAAAGATAATTATCATATGGTTGAGATTCCAGAACCCCTTTATAGCGGCTAACATGGGCTAAAGGACATAATAAGTCATTGTAAGTTTTACAAAAAGTCCCTTGTTCTCTAAAACATTTGAATAAAATGTCCCGATGAGAGTGTAAGATGACTGGAGACAAGGTGGAGTTATTACTATTAGAATGGGACACACTAATTTCATGGTGGTGAAGGGGGAGCAACAACCCTGGCACAGGGGGAGAGGAGGTTACCTTAAGACCTCAAGAAGTATGGGGAAGGGAGAAAAGTTAATAATTTTTGTTTTTAGAATTACCCCTGGAGTCTTTTTTTATTTTTTCAAGAAGGAAAAAACTCCAGTGTGGGATTCCTAAACTTTTGCAAACACCATAAATTTAACTTATTGCTAGATCTCTCATCACCTGCTGGATGTCTCTGACTGATTTGAACACAGTTGTCCTTATTCTTACCAATAAGCTTATGGGAAACAGTAGGAAATTCCTCAAACGTCTACACTTCCAAAGTAAAACACTTGTTCATACCTCTAGATATTTTTTCTACCTCTATTCCTAAAGCTGTCACTCTGTCATTCCATAAGGTAAACAAATGCCAACTTCCTGGTTGGATGTACAAATAGGAGTCGCTTCTGAAACAAAGACCAGATTCAATCATTAAAACTGAACTGGGAAACCCACAGTTTTCTAGCCATTTAGGAGGCACTTTGAAGGCACTGTCAACTTCAGTATCCTGGCTGATGTAGATCCTTAAGAATAGGGGTCTATAAAATTTAAACAAAGTTCCCCCACCCCCGGGACATGATGTTTACCTGGGAACTGCCCTTATGTGTAAAATAGATATTAACTAGGCTGTCTTCCCAAAATATGGTGACATTCACCTTAGATGTATTAATGAGACATTCAAGATCTACTGTACAGCATGGTGACTATGGTTAATGATGATACATGGTATTCTTGGAAAATACTAAGACAGTGAATGTTAAATGTTCTTACCACAAAATAATGTTAGATAATACATTTTATAAATAGCTAGATTTAACTATTCCACAGTGTATACTTACTTTAAAACATCATCTTGTACATGACAGATACATACAATTTTGTCTGTCAATTTAAAATAAATAAATACATTTGAAAAAAGGTTTAAGATAACAATACCTACAGGTCATAAAGCTTTTAGATGACTATAGAGATCTTGCCAATATGAGGCTACTATGCTTACTTAGGAGAGCTACTGGGAGGGAAGCTGATTCATTATTTATGAGAACCCTGAAGGTGGTTATCCTATGATAATAAGAGTCATTGGATTAGAAAAGGTGTTATAAAATTAGTCTCTGATTTATTAGCTGAAGTGATCAATGATGCCACCTCAGTTCTGGAAGGCACTGATGCCACCTCAGTTCTGACCTTAAGGTCAGCCTCAACTTACTGGCCAGGGTTGTTACAGATGATAGAATTTCCCTAGATTTTCATCTTGTGAGTCAAGGCAATTGTTAATGCATCCTAAAGTATCTAGATTAAAGATTTGGGACAAGTGCAAAGATCAATATAAACACTAAAGGAAAAAGCCACCTGCCTCTCTATAGTAGACACTGGTGTTGATGTAATTTGTTCTGCAAGTTGAGTCTGGGTGCCTGGAGATTGGCCTCATTCTGCAGTTAGGATTCCTGTTGATAATGATCTTAATTAAATGTTGTATGATAAAAATGGAATGGATTTGGTTCCAGCTTCTGGCATTCAGATTAATCAAAGTATGTGACTAAGGGGAATTCTCATAAGAAAATGCATCAGAAAGTTTAGACTGATGAGAAATAACAAAATAAGGACATATGGTAGATAGTGCCCTTAGCTTATGATGTTTTGGGAAAGGCTACAGTGTGAATAACATTTTAGTTCAATTACCTCTACCATAGTTCTTAACATAGTCGGCCTTATGTTCATTTTGTTTAATTGGTCACAAGTCAATTTATTAGACAAACAGATTTTTATTAAACACATGCTATGTGTAAATATACATATATACCAAAAGTCAATATATTATGGACGTAAGCGGTGCATATTTTTAGGAGGCAACCCTCCATGTGTCTCTTGTGGTTGTGCACATCTTTCAAGCAAAGACATTGACTGCTTTTGTTCTGGAATATCTTTTTAAGGTTGTTCATATGTCAGACAGCACTGGAATTCAGGGACAGTTGTTCTTTCCAAAGCAAAACACAGATTTATTTTACAGTTTTGGAAGATGGAGATAGTATCTCCCTCCAGAGCAAAGATGTAGGCAATGCTTAAAACCAATTATAAAAGATTTGAACTCTTTATGGCCGAGGTTTCTTTCCTATAATGTAACTTACTGTATATGCGAAACTGACACCTGATCCTATTCATGTACCTCTTTGGGAACTGGGGCTCAGCAAAGTGGCACCAGTGCTGATATTCTGGCTACTGCTTTTTTTGTGAGTAGTAAACTATCCTTCGTCTCTGACCTATGAGTCTTTGGACTTCTGCTAGCATCTGTGAAAGTGTGACAATCCTCTGACAATCCTCTAACCATCCTATGAAGTATTCATGGAGTTCACAAGGCCAAAACAGAATGACTACTGTTTACATCAGAATGTACACTGCTTACGTCACTAGAATCCCTATCAGGCAGTGCATCAAAAACTTTGCCCAGGACTTCATGTCTAAAACACCAAAAGCAATGGCAACAAAAGCCAAAATTGACAAATGGGATCTCATTAAACTAAAGAGCTTCCGCACAGCAAAGGAAACTACCATCAGAGTGAACAGGCAACCTACAGAATGGGAGAAAATTTTTGCAATCTACTCATCAGACAAAGGGCTAATATCCAGAACCTAGACAGAACTCAAGCAAATTTATAAGAAAAAAACAAACAACCCCATCAAAAAGTGGGCAAAGGATATGAACAGACA
>NW_012102465.1:3456574-3616231 GCF_000951045.1 Mandrillus leucophaeus | reverse complement strand
TTAAAAAAAAAAAAAAAAAACTTTGCCCAAAAATCAACCTGTACCACTTTTCATGTTTTCATGAAATTAAACCTCTGTAAAAGCTGAGAACCCTCAAAAAAAAAAAAAAAAAAACTTTGCCCAAAAATCAACCTGTACCACTTTTCATGTTTTCATGAAATTAAACCTCTGTAAAAGCTGAGAACCCTCAACTTCTTCAAAAAAGCAAGCAACCAACCAACCAAACAAATAAAATCTCTCTAATAATTGGAAAAGGAGACAACTGCCCTTTGTATTTCTTACCTGTTTTTCTTCTAGCCACTGTCAACTACTAGGAATAAGTACCACTTAAGGTTTGGGCCAGTGCAATAAGGTAGGCAATTTACATGGCAGCCACACAGTTTAAGATTAAATATTAGATCTTCCTCTTCTCATAAATCTTTTTTTCACCTCACCTAAGGATTCCTCACTAGCTGTCATCTCCCAAGGTTTCAGCCTCTTTCCCTATTTCTCAATATTCCACTAACTTTAAAAAGTTTTCCTCTGCTCCTCATCCACTACATTCAAATTTTTCTTTCACTGAGCAATCTTTTTGTTTGTCTTTAATCTTCCATATTAAAACCATATAGTTTGAACAGTCAGATGTAAAATTGCCTTTTTCAAAGCTAGTTAATGTGTGAATGAATTGTAACCTCAAACCTTCTAGGGTACATTGCTGAATTACGATGCAGTATGTCAAAGTTTATCACAATATTTGACCATAAAGAAAACAAAAGATGAAACTGTGAATACTTGCCTACCAAAGAGTTATTTTTAAATTTGGGGAGAAACAATTGGTTTTTAAAAGGAAGGAAGAAAGAACATTTCAAAGGAATGACTCAGGGGAGACAAATCAGAAAAGGGAAAAGTTAATTCAGGAAAATTCTTTAGACAAAATCTGTAAGTACTGCTGAGTCAGGGTTTAGGTGGCACAGAAAAGAACAGTCCCTGTCTAAGGAGGCCAAACATCTATGTATGCTGACAGTCTTATTGGGAAGACTGTCTTATTTCCAAGTAATTTTATAAGAGCCATAAACTTCACATGAACTTTTGAAAAGTTGAACTGAAATTCATCATATTCATAGTTTGCACATACTGCACTCTTCAGTGTTTTGTGCTCTTTAATTCAGTATGGTATAGTGAAAATAACATAGACCAGGAAATCACACACATGTTGGGGTGAATCCCACTTCCAGTACATATAAAAGCTGTGTTCTCTTGGGCAGTTTACTTGATGTGTTTTCTCGTTTATAAAATTATAGCATTAATTATTTGTAGTCAGTACAGTTACTACTACAGAAAAGAAGTTAAAGAAAATTGTAATATATATTATAAATAAACACAATAAAGGAGACTGAACTCAGGTCCTGTTAAGTCTGAGCTTCTTTTCACTAAAGGGACATGTTGGGAGGAAATATTAGGCATGGTCATATCTACCTATTTAGAACAGTGTTTATGATTGGAACTAAGAAGAAATAAAGTTATAAAAGAAGTTCAGAGTCAATTTTTAGAGGCTCCAAAATGCCAGGTTAACAATTTTTGACTTGAATGATATAGCATTGAATTATCTGGGGAATAGAAAAGTAATGTTTTAGTAAGCATATTCTATGATAGTAGTGATATATAAATCAAATGTGAGAAGAAATGAACTGGAGATGAGAATAGTTAGATGATTATTGAAATAACACAGCCCACACCAGCATCATTCAAAATTTTCAGCTAGATGAGATTCTTCTGGGAGCTGTGATACATACTACATTTCTACTTTTCATGATAAACAAAAAACATGATAATATTAGAGATTCTGCCCAGTTCTCTGTAGGTAGAGTAATACAGCAAATCATCTATTTGTCTGACTACCATTGAATACCTTTTCTACCAAATTTATTCAGTATTAATATTCAAATAAAACTTTAGGAAATACTAGTTTAACATATTTCATATTTCTAAATCTTCTAGGCTTTAGACAGCCTGGCAATGTTCTTAGAAGGGTATATCCAGTATTTAATATTCAATCTGGGTCATATGTGTATACATACATGTCTTTAAAATCATAGACCCTCAGTTAAGTCTCTATATTACAACTTCAGTTTCCTTAAATGTCTTTCTTTACATAAGTTCTTTAGACTCTAGTCTTTAACACTGGAAAGTAAGAGTGGCCTATATCTTTATAACTTTTTAGCTGCAATTCAATATCTGTTCTATAATTTGTTTGAAACTGCCCTCTTAAAATTCTAAATACACTCTCTGGCAATGTTCACTATTTTCTTCCTTAGTTATTATAATTCTAAAATAAGCTGATCACATTCCTCCCAGGTTTTAACTTCACCAGGCAATTTTGCCTTAATGAGGAAAAAATAGGTTCACAATAGCCAGTATTGTTATTACTTCCTGTGATATGAAATAATAAAAAGGGTACATTTTTTGAAAAGTCAAATGTGACCTTTGGTATTCATAGCCCAGAATAAATGCTACTATGTGTAATTAATAAATATTTTTATGGTCATGAAAATGAAGAAAATTGGAGTCGTTTAATGAAGACTTCACGAAAGTTTTTCTCAACATGGTCTCTATAATGTTTCATTGTTCTTTTTAAAACACTCTTAAACAGACAGGAAAAATAACCTGTGTCCTCCTTTCATAATTTAGAAATAAACTTTAGCTAGAAGACAACAAAGTAAATACAAAGGTAAATGAGAAGATTTTTAGAAGTCATTTCTATCGTCTTAATGGAAAGCCATTTTTGCTTTTTTTAAAATATCTAAAGGTTTTGTTTTCTTTTTTTTTCCCTTAGAATTTAGTAGAAATATCTAGGAGATGTGAGACATATTAATGGTTATTTAAAGTAACAATATTATAACATCCAAAGTGTTTATTTTCAGAATAAATATATACTTGTAAATCCTACTAAATATGAATATTTATCACTCAAACCTTGAAATAAAAGTTTACCCAAAGTCAAGCACATAAACATAAACTTTTATTAACTCCAAATTGGTTCAGAGCATCATTTTTTTAGATGAAAAACACAAAAAATCATCTAAGATGTCTCCTTTTTCCTTGCCCCAAAACTAAAAAAAAAAAAGGTTTTAGTAAAGTAACACTTAAAAAAATCCGTCATAAATATTAGCCTTAACAATGTAACAGAAGTGTAAAATTTTAAACACATACTTTTTTAAAAAAATCAAATAATTGAAATAAGCCACTAAAGCAAATATTGCATAAGTTAGATTATCAATAGATAATAACATACAACAGGAAAGGGATGTATAAAAGCAATGAATATGTTGAAATGTTGATAATTTTGACAAACTTGAAAAAAAAATTCATGCCTCATAAAGGCATATTTGGTTATTTAATTTTCTTCTCAAAATTATTTCGATGCCACAAACCTACATTTGTCGTGTCTTATTTCCTTGGAATAAATAAGCTAAAGATGGCTAAAAGGGACAGCGGGAGTGCAAATGAAGTGCATCTCATTTAGTTCTGACCTCATTTCATTTCTTCCCAAGAAACACTTATCTCAAAAGTAAATCGGTGCCATTTCCAGCTGGTAATACATGATAAGTATGAAAATGAGTTCATCTTTGAAATTTAACATGCAAATTTATATTACTTTCGGTATCTGGATAAATCTGGTTAGAAGAGGAAATGGTGAGCTGCTGCTTCAGTTCGGTGACCTCAATGCATCAAACTTCCACTTTGCCACTCTGTAGTACAGGGATATGATATGTGTAATTAAATGTCCCAATCAGCCTGCCAGTGAGTACATTACGGTTCACGAATAAGGGAGAGACTCCCTAAGAAAACAGAGTGTCATTTTAAGTTGTTTTCTGAATCCTCATTGCAATTAAATTGATCAATTTATCACAGAGAGAAATATATTAACTGAATTATCCTCTAGAGACTTTGATTTAATTAACCTAGGATGGGAGTTAAGCAAGGATTTTTCTTTTAAAAGTTCTCCAGGTGATTTTAATGTGCAGCCAGGGATGGAGATCACTGAGCTAAATGAAACCCTCAGGAAAAGATCCTGTTTCTCAGTGGCTGCTTGGTGACCTCCCCCACCTCCCTATTCATAAAAAGTTCAGTGTCATCCAATTTCATCACAGAACTGCTGGGTTTCCTCCTTCCTCAGATAACCGTACCTACTTTACAGAAAAAAATAGGGGTAGAGGGTTCTGTCATTTGAGAATGATGCCTTCTTCCATTTCCCCCTACAAAAACATCATAGCTTCATCAGTTCCTTCCTCAGGTCTTTCACCTCAAGGGAGAGTAGGTGTCAATTTTTATCCAAGGGCAATGCCATCCCTTCTATTCTGAATCTCAGATTCTTAATCACCTAGCACTGTAAAGTTACAATTGGCTCAGATCTCACCTGTATTTTCAACGTCTCTCAAGCACTGTATCTTTGTCTTCATTACTTAAGCCTCTCACATCTTAAAAACAATCTTTCCACATTGCATGTCCTTTTCCGTCTACAAACCTAGCTCTTGCCTTTGCTTCAGAGGCAAGCTTCCACTTTTCATGCAAAGCCTGTTTTTTCACCTCATTATTCCTCAATTATTAGCCATGTGGCTTATACATCACTAATTTCAGTGAAAATGATTTTACCCAGGTCACTGGTGGCCTCTTGGTGGTTGAACTGAATGAATTCTTATTTTCCTGACCATTTTGCAGCATTTCACAATGTTGATCACATCTGATTTATAAAATGTCTCCTTGCTGTGGTATCATGACACCATTCTCTCTGGTTATCAATCTTTGCTTCTAGCTGCTCCTATTTTAGTCGTTCACAGGTTCAACTTCATCCTCCTATCCCTCATATTGTTGTTCCCTCAACTCACTTCTGTTCCAACCCTTCTCAATATTTTCTTATCATTCACTTAAAGTCGTATTGCTTTTTACCTAAATTACTGAACTAGTCTTCAAACTGGATACAATTCGTAATCTTGTCTCTCTCAAACCATATTCCATCTTCTTTCTTTTATATTTTATTTCATTCATTTACTTTAAAATGTCTCCAGCCTTATTAAGATATAATCGACAAATAAAAAATGTATATATGATATTTTGGTATTTGTCTACTTGTGAAAAATCAAATCCAGTTAATTAATATACTCATCAACTCACATACTTTTGTGTGGTGAAAACATTTAAAATCTACTCTCTTAGTAATTATCAAGCATGCAGTATATTATTACTAGCTATAGTCATCAGGCCCAACTTTTTCAGATCCCACATGTAAGTGAGATCATATAATATTTGTCTTTGTGTGCCTGGCTTATTTCACTTAGCAGACTGTCCTCCGGGTTCATCTATGTTGTCACATATAACATCTCCTTCTTTTTTAGGGCTGAATAATATTCCATTGTGATATATATATGTGTGTGTGTGTCTGTGTATTTATGTGTAATGTATATATGTAATGTGTAATATATATTTAATTAATTGATATGTATATATTATATCTTATGTATCTAATTATATATTATATTATGTATATATTATAATATATTTAGTTAATTGTTATATATAATATAATTATGTTACATATTATATGTTATATAATATAACATATATCCTTTATATATAAAATAAATATAAGATATATCCATAAGATGTAACATTATAAGAAGAAAATTAAATAACCAAACATGCCTTTACAAAGCATGAATTTTTTTCACATTTGTCAAAAGTATCAACATTTCAGCATATTCATTGCTTTTATACCTCCCTTTCCTGTTGTATGTTATTATCTGATAATCTAATATGCAATATTTGCTTTAGTGGCTTATTTCAATTATTTGATTTTTTTAAAATCAAGGAGTTTTTTTTATATCTATATCTCATAACACACGTCCATTATATATAAAACAATGGATGATTCTTCATTCGGTCATCCATTGATGGACACTTAGGTTGATTACATATCTTGGCTGCTATGAATAATGCAGCAATGAATATGGGAATCTAGATATGTCTTGGACATACTGCTTTCATTTTTTTTTTTTTTTTGGATAAATATCTAGTAGCGGGATTGCTGGATCATATGGTAGTTCTATTTTTAATTTTTTCAGGAATCTGCATACTATTTTTCATAACGGCTGTACTAATTTACATTCTTACTAACAGTATATACAGATTCTCTTTTCTCCATATCCTCATCGATACTTATCTCTTATATTTTTGATAATAGGCAACCTAACAGATACGAGGTGATACCGTGTCAATTAATGGTACTGGGAAAACTGCATATCCACATGTAGAAGAAGAAAATTGGACCTTTATTTCATATCTTATACAAGAATGAATTTCAAATGGATTAAATAGTTAAATAAAGACCTGAAAGTGTAAAACTATTAGGAAAAAAACATAGGGAAAAGGCTTCTTGACATTAGTGTGGCAGCGATTCCCTGTATATGACCCCAAAAGCATAGGCAACAAAAGCAAAAATAGACAAAAGGCATTGCATCAAACTAAAGAGCTCCTGTACAGCAAAGGAAGCAATCAACAGGGTGAAGAGACAACATATGAAGTGGGAGAAATTATCTGTAAGCCATATACCTGATAAGGGCCTTATGTCCAAAATATAGGAGGAATTAGAACAATTTAATGGCAAGAAAACAACTCAATTAAGAATGGACAAATGATTGAGTAGATATTTCTCAAAGGAAGACATACAAAAAGCCAACAGGTATATGGGAAAAAAAATGTTCATACTCCATTTTCTAAAACATAATGGTCCCTGGTATTTTAAGCCTTTGCCTAAGGGGCTCCCTCAATCTGGTGTAATCTGCACATCCACCATTGTTCTCATCATTAGCCCTGTTTACTGAATCTTCAGGGTTCAACTCAGGTACTTTTTCCTGTGGACACCTTCCTTAACGATCTTTATTACCCTAGAGCAGTGATCCCCAATATTTTAGGTGCCAGGGACTGATTTGGTGGAAGACAGTTCTTCCATGGACTTGGGGGAGGAGTGGTATGGTTCCAGGATGATTCAAGCACATTATATTTATCATTAGATTCTCATAAGGAGCATGCAACCTAGATCCCTCACATGCACAGTTCACAATAGGGTTCATGCTCCTGTGAGAATCTAATGCCGCTGCTCATGTGACAGGAGGTGGAGCTCAAGCGGTAATTCCCACTTGCCCACTGCAAACCTTCTGCTGTGTGAACCTGGTTCCTTACAGTCCACAGAAAGCAACAGGTATGTGCCGGGAGGCTTAGAGGAGCATTTTTTATATAGCTCTTAGCACATAATATACAAGAAAGTATTGTAATTATATATTAACTTTTAAAACTTTTGGCCCCCACCCTTGAGAGTAAATTCATTGCAGGTAGAGATTTTTCCCATCCTCAATAAGTTTATACTCCTCCACATTTCACTCACCCCCCTCTCTCTCCTTTTTTCCCTCTCTCTCTCCCCTTCTTTCTCTCTCTCCCTCTACAGTTTCTTTCATCATCCTAAGTCTTTACATGTAGTTCTCTCTATCTTTAATGTTTTACATTTTTCAATCTCTATATCTGTCTTTCTGTCTGTCCTTTTTGAATGCCTGCTTATCCTTTTCTATAAAAAATTGTGTACTCTTCTAGGCAGAGTGGTTCCTTAATCTTCTTTGTACTGAATGCACCGTATTCATTTTTCTGCAGTAGCTCTTATTGTGATATACAGTAATGCATACTTTCCTGTTGCTGTTTTCCCCACTGGAGTAGCCCATTGATCTCTTTGAGGAGAAAAATTCATCTTTTCCCTCCACTTACCTAATAATTACCACAAAATATCAATGTTATTAAACAAACTAATGATTTCCAAAATAAGAGAATAATATAAATAATAATAAACTCGGAGATAAAATGACTAAGTGGTATTTTCATGTCCAGTGAAATGTATTTCCCAAATGGTAATACTATCATTTCTGTCTTCTGTCTTTCCTTTGTTTTGAATTATCTTTATGACAAATATTGACTGTGCAACCATGCCTCTGTTGCTTTAGGGATGTTCTCTGGTTGTTTTATTTTGAATGTACTGTGTTTTCAATGAGATCATAAACTTCTTAAGGGCATAATTTGTTCAGTTCTGTTCTGTGCTTCTTACATTTTGTTTAGTACTGTGGTAAACAAAACACTTATTCATTCAAGTATTAGTGAGTATCTGCCATGTGCCAGGCATTGCTATTTGTTTGGGATGTTTACACTATTTACCTAGCGCCACAAAAATTACTATAAGACAAACTAAGCAGAAGACTATACTTCATGTCTTAATACAAGGAAAGGTCTGCCAAAATGTCATAAATTCTGACAGTTCATATCAAGCATAAAACCAGTGACTTTTAAAATTTCAAATAAATTCAAATTAAAGGCTAAAATTTATCTCTTTCTCATCAATCATGTCTGTGTATATTCTGCCTATGCCTTTTGTCTCCTCTTTGGTCTCTAGGTTTCATCATTTTTCCATTTTCTATTGTTTCTTTCACTTTTCATAGTACAATTATACATTTTGAGTGCATATACATAGCATCAGACATTCTAAAGGTTACAGTGTGATCACTGTTATCTATAAACCCTCCTTCCCAAAGCTAGCTGAGCTATTATTTTGAAACAAAGTGAGATTTTACTGTGGAGAAGCTAAATAAAGGAATCCTAACTCTAGTATATTTAAGTTTTCCAACATTTTATGTGATCAGAATTAGTGGAAAGGCTATTAAGTCATCACAGATCTTCAAGATGCTTTTTTCTAGTAGCACATCTTTTCAGAAAATATAGGAAATAAATTTTTCTGCATCACAGGGGAATTTTGAGAAATTTCATAAGTTTACTATGAACACAAAATGTTACTTTATTTTAATAATTTTTCAAAAATTCCTTTTATATAGATAGCTTCTCCTCCAAAATTGCAATCCCTGTGCTGATTTACATTTGTTCATCCTTGCACTAAGACATTACATTTTAGATTTTTTTCAGTCCTTGATTTTTTAGTTTAGCAAAAGCATTCATTGTTAATATGGTTATTGCAGGTTTTTTGTTTGTTTGTTTGTTTGTTTGTTTGTTTTTTTTCCCCTTGGTTATTTGTTGTTTGGGCATGATGTAGCCTATTTTATCCCCATTAAATTTCAAAGTTTTAGGCTTTTAAAACTATATTAGCAAAAAGTTAAGGAGTTGTTTTCTTTTTTATTTTTCTCTTCCAAAATTTAGAATTGTTACTAATTTATTTTAAGAATTAAAATGTTTATTTCCCATTTGAAAACTCTCAAAAATAACTTAGTGTATAGCAGTGTCAAGAATGACATTATAATCAACTTCAGTTTTCTAAAGACACATTGTTTAAACTCAACTATTACAAGGGTGCATTTCATAATAAAAATGCATGAAGACAAATAATCTTTAACCTTTAAACAAAGGTAGATTTTAATGGTAAATAAAGCATAAAAGATCTGCAGAATCTAAATTACTTTGAAGCAATTTTATGATCAATAGCCATCGTTTTGGCACTGAACAAATTTGAAACCTGTCTTAAAAAAAAATGAATATCCTAAGCATAGTGCAATAAAACAACATTTTGTTAGCGAGAGTTTATTAAACATTTTTAAAATTATTACTGCTTGTGTGTTTTAGGGACTGAGACAAATTCTTGGCATTCAAAGCTAAAGAAGAATATTGAACTAAAAATATCCTTAACATGTTTCAATAGAGAAGAAGTAAATATACTTCAGAATATTTAGAATTTACAACTGAAAGGAGTCCATATAATCCCTCATCAACTTACAAATAAGTAAATTGAAGTTCAGAAGAGATTAAGCAAATGAACAAGGTCATATTCTTAGAAAATGCTGAGTTGGAAAGTGAAAGTTCTTTTTGACATCTGCGGAGATTTTCCTGCTGTGTACCAAAACTGAATCAAGAATTTGTTCATTATATGCATATTTTTATAATAATCTGAGAACTAGGCAAAATGTGTAGAATGTATTTCTAAACAATTGTTGGAAGGGCACCTTTTAAATGCAAAATTTCTAATTGTTCAGGTAGTTTTGAATTTTAAGTGATCTATTTTCTACTAAGTTGCTATAAATGCATCACTATTAATCTCCATTAAATAACGTGTAAATGATATCATTAAAACCTGTTAATTGTTAGAGCTTAGTAAGGCTTATTTTCTAATCAAAATTGTTTAATAAAGCCTCAAACTATGGCTTTTAGAAAAAAAAAAAAAAACACTAAGAAGTATTAATGTGTGATAAACTTCCGTATCTACACCATCTGCCTGTCTCCTTCACCATATGTCACTCTATTAATTGCTAATATCATCCTTATTATGCATCATTTCATCTGTAAGATTATTCCACAAAACTAAGAAGGCGTCAACAACAACCACAGAAAACCACCTGCTATATGCATTTCTGGCTGATAAATTTCAGCAGGTTCTGATTTGCTCTTGGGCAAAATTTTCTAATTACTTTTGCATAACAAGAAGCCTTCTACTAGAGCAACTTTCTCTAGTTGCGATGATCTTATTACTACCTTCTCAAACTGTTTGTTACAATTAATTAAATATTCCTATAATATTTCTTAAAATGTTATTTAGCAGCTACTGTATGTACAAAAACATGGGTGCAATGGGTCACCGAGCTAAACACTGAGAAGAGGAATAATATGTAAGAGGTAACTTGTAACATATGTAAAATAATCTTGAAAAAGTTAAGAACCCGGGCTTTTAATAAATATGAGTTAGTGAGGGTTGCAGCTCTTAGGGTTGACCAGTATTTGTCTATCATATAACCTGTACACCCATTTTTTCCATTGTTTATAAAGAAAGGAATTGAACCTCATTTAGATTGTTTTATTATATCAACGGTAATGGATGGGTAGACCACATTGATAACTGTCCTCTTTGGCAACAGCTGAAACAGATCCATTCAACATTCAAACACTTTAGAGGCATTGATTATTTTGTTCTTTTTGAGGTGGTTTTTGTTGAAGAAGCAAGTCTATTGCCCATGAAATGATTAGGGAGCATTGCCAAACAAAATAAGATTAAATGCTATATTGTGTGGTAAAAATGTTAGTAATTACAAGTAATTTTAAAGATGAGGAGACAAGGGAAAATTGAAATAGGAAAGAATTTTTAGAGGAGGTGAAAACTGAACAAGACCTTGAGAGATTGGCTTGGTCATTCAGGAACAGGCTAGACATATATGAATATCAAGGTGGTAATTCTGTTTATTATTGAGACATTGGGATAAACTTTTGGTACGAGTTAAAAAAAAAAAAGTTGCATAAAGGCAAATTATGGGTGATTTTGGAAATCAAAAGAGTTAACAATCAGCAACTGCTGCAGCAACACCACACCCACCACCACCACATGGACTCCATTCATAAAGTGAGACTTTGATGGGATTAGTCTGTCAGTAACATGTAGGATAAATTGTACGCTAAATGAAAAGAAAAGTGATAGTTGTAGTACTGGAATTGTAGAATAGTGACAATGGGAATGGAGGTTTAGGAGTGCTTCTAGACATATTTCAAACCAGGAGATACCTAACATAACCTCCCAAATTTTATCTCACTCTACATCCTTTCATATAATTGACCAACTGATTCCCCAGATGTGTAAGTTCACACTGTGATTTTGCCTATGATATATTCTTGACATTTGAAATGACTTTCACATCCATCTTCCTCTGCCTATATCCACAATAATTTCCAAGTTCTGTCCACATATTATTTTCTCCATCTCAATGGCCATTTCCAAACATGGATATAATCTTCCTCATCTGAATTTTGCAGAGGATTGCACTAACTTGTAAACAAAATTCTATTATATATTATCTAGTTTTGTGTTTATGCCTTATAAATCAATACAAAATGATAAAAATTATTGTATACTCTATATCACATATGGTATATAATCTAGAATACCTACTCGTGTTCATAAGTGTTTGTTGAATGAATAAAAATATATTGATCAGTACAACAATAAATGAATAATAACAATTTGATGATTTTTGAATAAAAAAATTAAAACGTGATGTCAAGATTTTTATGGTTGTTTTTAGTATTTTTCCATCTCATTGTCTTCTTTTCTCATCCTCCCTTAATCACCCATTTCATTAATCCCATGTGTGGTTTGTGTCCTTGTAACTTAACAGACTTTGATTACTCGGTACCATCCCAATAAACAGATTAAAATTTGCCTTTTTTGTCTTCAGTCTATTATTATTAATTATTTCAAATGTTTCCACATTATCAAAATTATCCATGCCAACCACATACTGTTTCTTTACGTATGAGGAAGGTCTAAAATGAATATTCTATACATCTTCAACACATAAGGCTACTTATTTGCAAAAGCTCCAGCTTTTAGATATCGACTGCATTTCCAACAAAGGAATAATTGTTTTCACCACTTTATACTGGCAAATACTTTGTATACATAACCCATCTATGGAATGAGAATCATCTCTGTTTGTGTAAAAAAAAATAATATTAATTTATAAACTGCTCTTTTAATTCATAATTTGCTATCTGTGTGAACTTTTAATCCCTTTAAAAATTACCATTTCTTGATCGCTAAACCATGCAATACACAGACAGAAACTACATTAATAATCTCTCAAAGGTGCAGTGCACTGATACGGCAATTTATGCTGATGTCTGGAAAAAAGCATATTTATTCTGTCCAAGAACCCATGAGACATGAGAACTACTCTTTGTTCAGACTCACAGTAGTCATTTTAAAACTTCAATTACTATTTCAGCATGTTCCCTCCATTACTGTTTCCACTACCACAGCCAGTAATTTCTAGCAACAAAATGGACTTTGTAAACCACACACATATGTGCCTCGCATGCAATGAGCAAATGCATCTATGTCTAATATCTGCAGAAAAAAATGTAAATTTAAATGAAATAATATCAACACATGAATATTGAATATGTGCTTTTTATACTTCCTATATAATAATTGTTGAATAAATATGAATATGTGTTATATATATAACATCATAATGTATCTTGCAATCTAAAAAGTCCAATCATATATTAATATTCAACAAATAGTTCTTGAAATTCAAGTCAGTACAGAGCTGCTCTTTGTGCCTGGGGTTTATAAAAAATAACAATGTAATATAACACCTTACTTTTGCTTTTGAACTATTTACAATCATAAGTATGATTCATCTTTTTAATCAAAGTGAGAGTCTTGAATGAAAAAAGATGCTTTGTAGTCTCAATCTTACTTTATGTAGATCTTAAATTCCATGATCTGGCTATAACTTCTGGTGTGAGATTTCGTTCTTACATTAACATTAATCTCTTTTTCTTGAATCTGTCATCTATTTTCATCCGTTTTTGCTAACAAAAATGCACATATCTAATTTATGTGACACTGAAGTAGGATATTTGGAACATATCATTTTGAAGCCACGATGTTCACTATATTGCTCTTTATGGCTATAATTTCATCTTGAGTGAAGGACACAAGAAATCAGTCTTATACATTTTACTGTTCTATTTATTGCCATGACATTCATGAAAGTAACCCTTACAAAATGTATTATTCATTATTCACTTTATAAGAAAATATGAGATACTGTATGCTTCTTTCTAAGCTATAAAAAAGTGTGCCTTTCTCGTATCACAGGAATACTTGAATTTTATAGACAGTATTTCTTGGGTGTAAACTGGTCAAGTTTCTTTATATATTTGACAACTATACTATTTAAAGAGAAGAACAGCTGGAGAGAATTTGAGTACAGAGACACTGAAAAATGCAGAAATATGATTATTACAAATGATAACCACCAGAACAACAAACAAGCAATCAGAAATGCCAGTATGACATGATGAGGTGTTCATTTTCAAACACAGTTTTACAAAGTTTAGAAAGAAGGAGCCTTATTTGATTTATGTGGAAATACTTCATCTGAGGAAAGGTGATGCCAGTGGGAGCTAGGATAAAGGAGGGGGGAAAGATTAGTTTTCATGATTAGCAGTTAAATTGACCATTAACAGTTTAATTAATTAAATAATTTGTATGTTTGTTCCTACAAGTGGTCACAAGCAGTTAAAGAAGAGAAAAAGGTAAGCAAGTGGAATAGATGGCAAAGAAACAGTCGGAAGGTGAAAAAGGAGTATAATAATATAGATATAACATCATTTAATTATAATATATTCATATTTTTAAAGATTTATCTCAGTGAGATAATAGTTCTTTCTATACTCTGTCAGAAGTCAGTGACAGACACTGAAATTTGAGGTGTAGATTTTAATTCTACTGGCAGGAACTATTTGAAATCAGACTGACCTCAATGATATGGTTCTTGCAAACCCTGATGCTTATGTCTAATGATATTGGCATATCTGTATTAGTTTTTTTAGTATCTAAAGATGATGATATTTACACTATGGGTAGTCAAACTGACATATAATCATGTGTTTTTCACTGTGAATTACTTATTAAAACTCAACTACAAAGTCAGATGATTTTAATACATTTGAACTCCCATGTTAAAAAAAAAAAGGTATCCCAGTTGGTTGTGTTAGTGTCCTGCTTTATTTTCTAAGTAGGTGTGCAAAATGACACTTGCCTTTCATAATATTTTCCTCTATATTTGAAATTGTTCTTAGTGAGTTTTGTCCAGTCAATATTTTGCCTAATATATATATATATACACACATACACACACACACACACACACACACACATATACACATATATGCATATTGGTATTTTTTATATATATATATATATGTACACACATACGCACACACACACATATATATATCTTCAGTAATTCAAGACAAGATATATATATGTATATCTTACATATATGTATATCTTACATACATGTATATGTTACATATATACACACATGCAGATAATATAAGATATATATTTATATCTTATTTGGAATTATTGGTAATGTGATATATAAAGCCAGAGAACTAAATGGTTTGTTCTAGATTAAATTAACTAACTGTAGAACCTGTGCTCCACCTTGACTGCTACCAAGTACTGTAGACAGGGACACATAAGCAATTCAAATGGCAAACTATGCAAGTGGAGGAGAAATTACGGCTTTAAAATATCTGTATCGATACTTCTACAGACAGGGTAATTGTGATTTTTCAAAAATGCCAACAATATTTCCAGAGTGTTATATTACACACTTTACGCTTCAGTCTATGTTGTATGATTATTAGATTGGAAATTCCTTGGGAACCTAACAGAGTGATTCACATTTTGCAGATTTTCTATAAATATCAACAAATATATCAGCACAATCTTTCCTTAAAGATTATATTACAATTCAAAGACTTACTTGCAACTTATACCCAATGAAATAAACGTTAAACTATTAAAATGTGTTCAGAGGGCATTATTATAAAACGTTACCTTTACACACAGGCCTGTGATCACTCCAAGCAGCAAAAACTTCAGCTATCCGTTGACAGGTGATGCTCTTTGCACCCTGTAGGACATAATCTTCATCACAAGAGAACTGCACAGTTGATCCAAGGCTAAAGTTAAATAAAAGAGAAAAAATATGATAAGAAAGATGCAAGGTAATAACTAGGCTTCACTTATATTGGCAATATACAATAGGTCAAATATGTACTATAGTGACAAAAAATATTCTGGAAAACAAAATGTGAAAGTATGACTTGTAGAAATGTAAAGCTGTCATCAAATGTAATCGTTTTGTTAACAGATGTAGAAACAAAGGTCAAATAATTGACTAAGTTTACCATGCTAAGTAGGTGGTAAATGTGAATCAAAATGTCGCCATTCTGACTTGAATTCCAGTACAGTACTTGTGTTCATAGCATATTACAGTGCTTTTCTGGCATGTATTTACATGTGTATGTTTGTAGATGTGTCTTTACATATGTATGCATTTAGACATGCATTTGTGTCTACATACATGCATTTAATGTATTTAGAGATGCAAAATTATACTGATTGTTTTTCATATGAAGTTTTTTCTACAAAATATTTTAATTTTTTGTGGGTACATAGTAGGTGCATTTAGATGATATCTTATAAGCTAACCTAAGATAAAATATTAAGGTAGAAAATGGTCCTCTTATCTAGGTGAGAAGGCTCCTTTCCTCCTACCTTCTTTATCTTTACACTATTTCTCTCTCTTAATGTTCCAGCTTAACTTAAGCTCCTAAATCATTGTAGCAATTATTCTACTGAGGTATGGGCAAGCAATAGACAAGGAGATGAAAATATTTAATTCTTTTTCTTTCTTTTTTTTTTTTTTTTTTTTTTGAGACAGAGTCTCTCTCTGTTACCCAGGCTGGAGTGCAGTGGCGCGATCTCAGCTTACTGCAAGTTCCACCTCCTGAGTTCACACCATTCTCCTGCCTCAGACTCTCAAGTAGCTGGGACTACAGGTGCTCACTAACATGCCGGGCTAATTTTTTGTATTTGTAGTAGAGACAGGGTCTCACCATGTTACAAAAAATACGATTACATTATTTTGGTTATTTTTAACTATATGATTAAGTTATTATTGACTATAACTATCCTGTTATGCTATCAAACAGTAGGTCTTTTTCATTCTTTCTATTTCTTTTTTTACCCATTAACCATACTCCTCTCCCTTCTAGCACCCATATGTATATGTATATATGGATATGCTCTCTATATCCATAAGTTTGTTTTGATTTTTAGATCCCTCAGATAAGTGAGAACATGTGTTATTTGTCTTTCTGTGCCTGACTTAATTCACTTAATAATCTCCAGTTCCACTCATGTTGTTGCAAATGACAGGGTTCCATACTTTTTATGGCTAAATAGTCCCTTAACATGGCATAAAAAGTCCTACATATCGTCTCTCACTCAATGCGACACCTGATCAGCGTCTCTAGAAGTTAATCCATATAACCAAAGAGAGATTCTCTTTACAGTCTTCTTAGACCACGTCATGACTCCGAGTTTTATTTAGACTACTCTTAGAGCTTGAGCAACCTTAAAAGTTTATATAATGGTCAATTATCTGCCTTTTCCTTCTTTCTCACCTCAATAAAGAAAAACTCCATTCTTCTAGTTGCTAAGGCCACAAACCTTAAAGTTATTCTTAACTCACCTTTTCGTCTTGCATTTCACAACCACTCCATCAGGAAGATCCTGTTGGCAACACATTAAAAATCCAAAATCTAAAATTTTTCACTCCTACGGTGTCAATAGGAATCTGAGCCACAAATTCTCATTCATATGATTGCAATAGTCCTTCTTGCTATGTTATTAGGTTTTCCTCTTTCTGTTCCTGACTCTCTGCAATCTATTCGTAAATAGTATCCAGAGCAAACTTTTTAAAAGTTGGTTCAAATTATATCACTTTTGTAGTTTCAAATTTTCTATCCCTGTTTCACTCATAATAAAGAGATTGCCCTTAAAATTGCCGACGTGGCCTCTGCTCATTTGCAGAATTAATTTCCTATGCTTTCCCTTTCCATGTCTGTTCTTCAGATTTATCGACTTCCTTGTTCTGGTTTGAAGATATTAAGCATGTGCCTCCCTCAGGGTCTTTACACTTGCCGTTATATCAATCTGCAAAACTATTTCTTCAGAAGTCCTGTATCTCTCATTCTCAATTGTTCTGTTTTCTCCTCACATGACATTTTATCCATAAAGCCCTCCCTTACTGCTCTGTGTACAACAGCTACAACTATTCCATTATCTTTTTCCATGTTATTTCCTATAAACTATCTGATGTGCTGTTTATTTATCTCCCCACTTCCACTAAAAACACCTCAAGGCACTTATCTATTTTGTTTTCCAACATGTCAAACATTTCCAAAAGTATTGTAAGTTTATGTATAGATCTTTAACAGAGTGAGTAAATGCTATCATTTGCAGATTTATTGGTTGCTAACATATAAGACTGCCTAATGCATTCAGATATGTCCTTATCCCTATAACTGGGAAAATATTCTTCGTCAGGATGCTATCTCAAGGCTAATTATATTTTTATTATCCGTGGCACCCACTATTTCCCATTACCTGCTGCATTTGCTGTGTTCAAAAAAGAGCAAGAAAAATACTAATGTGATTGGAGCATAGAAAATAACGAGAGGGGTATGTGAAATTAAGTCAAGGAAGCAATTATGGGTTGCAGTTAGATTTGTTACAACTTTGTAGGCCAATGTAAGGATTTTGACCCTCATTCTGAGAGACTTGGGTAGTCATTACAGGAATTTAAGACAAGTGAATACTATGCTTTAAAATGAACTCATTGGTTTCTGAGTGAAGGATACAATTTAAGGGGCCAAAGATAGAAGCAAAGAGTTTAGTTAACAAGCTGTCACAGAAATCCTAGCTTTCATGGAGATGATATGATGGCAACAAGTATTAGAAAAGTAGAAGCTATAAACTAATGATGGTAAACACTTTAGGGGATGGAAGAAGAAGGCCCAGTATAGGGCCTGGCCCATAGGATTAATGGAATTACTATTTTCTCACTAACATAATAAATTAATGATCTATCATGGTTACCATATTTGTCACAGATGATTATGATACTCTAGTTCTAACCAGGCTTTTCTTGCTAAAAGTAATAAATGACATCTTGTTTAAGTGACAGGCATTTCAGCATGTTTATTTTGATTATAGCAAATTAATTCACTTAGCTTGGAGACAGGAAATTGATAAAAATGAACATGTAACTGTTTTGCTACTATGCTAAAGATTACCAGTAATGGTCTCTGAAGTTTCTATACTTATTTCCCCCTAAAAATTAGCCATCTCTACATGTTTTTCTCCCCTTAACACACTGGGAAAAGTAGTTTAGAGTAGTGGTGAACAGTTTAAGCTACAGAATCACAGGTATCTCCTTTCAAATACTAACTCTGCCCGAAACTTCAGCTTTCTCATCTGTTGGGATAAAGTAAAGTAACATTATTTATAAACTACACAGGGTCTATCACATATGAAGCACTCAGTTATTTCCCTCAATTAGATTAAAATGAAGTCCTCATAGTCTGGGGGTTCTTGTCTTTTAAAGTCATTTTGAGTATCTCAGTATTCCTCCATATGTCTCAACTTTAAAATTTCATTCTCATAATTATATTTAAGTTCTGGTGGGGGAAATTTATTTTTGTCCATTTATAAAGTTTATATTCTCACATCCCATATCTCCCTAACATGCACCTTATGTTCCAAATACCATTACCTGTAATTTACTTTTGCTCATACCTTTTGTCTTTCTACAATGTCTACTCTGCCAGGAATTCTCATTTGCCTCATTTAGCTTAATCATTATTAAGATTTTATTTAATTTTTGGTTACTCATGAAGCTCTTATTAATTTATCCATTAAGAATTAAATATTTCCCTTTGGGAGGCCGAGGCGGGCGGATCATGGGATCAGGAGATCGAGACCATCCTGGCTAACATGGTGAGACCCCGTCTCTACTAAAAATACAAAAAATTAGCCGAGCGTGGAGGTGGGCGCCTATACTTCCAGCTACTCGGGATGCTAAGGCAGGAGAATGGCGTGAACCTGGGAGGCTGAGCTTGCAGTGAGCCGAGATCACGCCACTGCACTCCAGCCTGGGTGACAGAACGAGACTCTGTCTCAATAAATAAATAAATAAATAAATAAATAAATAAAGATAAAAAATAATTAAATATTTTCATCTCTTTGTTCATTGCTTGCCCATACCTCAGTAGAATAATTGCTACAATTATTTAGGGGCTAAAGTGAAGCTGAAGCATTAAGAGAGATAAATAGTGTAAAGATAAAGAAGGTAGGAGGAAAGGAGCCTTCTCACCTAGATAAGAGGACCATTTTCTACCTTAATATTTTATCTTAGGTTAGCTTATAAGATGCCATCTAAATGCATCATATATGATATTGTGGCCACATAGCCAATGGTTGTCTTCTGATTTAGATTTTCTAGGTCTGTTCTACACTTTAAAGGATCTGTTTATGCTGCAGGAGGAGAGGAAATGGGATATTTTTAAATGAGGATTTAAATTTATTTAAGAAGAATCCAAACTGCCAATGGTAAATATTTCTAATTACTCATTTGTACTGTATAAGCCATTAATTTATTCCCCACTAATGAAGAAAAACATCTATATTGGGCATTTGCAAGCATCTCCATCCATGCTCACAGCTACACTTCAACACACTCTAGACCAAAAATATAAAAGTGCAAAGCAAAACACAGAGAGGACAGAAGTCAATGAAATAAGCAGCCTTTCCAGTAAAATCCAGGCTCACTAATCAGGAAATGAATATCTTAAACAAATACACTGTGCTTTCATTGTATTAACTGTTTTAATATTTGAGTCAAACTTAAGAAAAGCTTACACTAAGTCTCATTAAATATGTGTGTGTGTGCATGTGTGTATGTGTGTGTGTATGCATTCCTTCGAAAGTATTCAGTTGAAATGACAATGAAGACAAGCTGTATCCACTGAAATTCATCTGTCACCACAGAAGAGATGTCTGCCCTACCCAGCCACATAAAACTTTCCACTTTAATAGGTTATTTATTCTGACACAACATTTCAAAACAAATGGCTGAGCACATTTTTAATTTGAAAGTACCGAGTCCTAAGGCAAATGATATATAATGATACTGTTTGAAAAACTAGTGTTGACTTTCTCATGATTATGCTGGTCAATATTTAAGTGCTGTCATCTTTTTAAAAATGATACTTATTTTGCAAAAACACTCTAAAATATCAAAGTTGTCAGTAAGAGAAGATATGAGGTTTTTCAAAATACACAAAATTTTACCTATGTTGGCCCAAGATAGTGAATCTATAATTTTATTTACAATCAAATAGACAGGATATGAACAAATATAGAAATATGGAAGGACAGATAATAGTGCTTGGGTCGTAGAAGAGGATCTTAAAAAAAAACAAAGGAGGAACAAATCTTGACAGCATTACATCAAGAGTAAATTTGTCTGTAACAACTTTTGTTGTTACTATTTTTTTGGTTTATTTGAAAAGGTCTAGACAATTTCCTGACAGATGCAGAAGTTTACCACTAAGTAGCAAATACATATTTTTCAAAATTATCACTGTACAAATAGAAATTATCCAGGCATGAGGGATGATCTAACAATTAAAGCATCTGCAAACCATTTCTGTAGTAAAAAAGTCAAAACATTAAACGTGAAGAAAATAACTATTAAGAAAATGACCACAGTAATGCTGCCTTAATATCTTTAAAAGTCGAATTATTCTCTAAATGTCTTTAAGCTAGCAATTTCAAAAATGAGTTTGAAAATCTCATTACACATTAGAAAAATCTAAGGTTATCTGAGGAGTGGGGGATTTTTACAATATGAGATTTTCTGTTTTAAAATTGTACAAGTATGTATTGCAGAAATTTTGAAAATTAAGATTAGCAAAAAAAAGTGAAAAACACTTAAGCTCTACATTGTTAAATGTAATTTAATTTACATTTTATTACATTAATCTGAAGCTAATTCCAAAATTCTAGTTCTTTTCATATTCAAATTATTTCTTTCTTCTTTCCTTCTTGTAAAATTGGAGCAAGTGAAGCTCTTTATAGAGGGGTCATTCCTCCAACTGGTTTGGGATTCAATCCACCCCGCCTTGCCATTACTTGTACTATTAATTATTCCCTCTTTCTCTTGAATATTCAACTCTCATTTTAAGCTGGTAGTAAAACTGATGGTATTAATCTATTTATTTGTACGTTGTAAAAATTAAATGTTAATAAACTTTATCCAAAGGGATGATATATTACTTTATTTTCAAAATATTTTGTTTCTGACTCTAAGTTACATTGATAAGCTTTTTAGATATTATAAAGTATTCCATCTCATACCAAAACTTTTCTTCAAAATATAATGAATACCATGTTTTTTATGCCTATTGCCTATTTCATTGACCTTATAAAATTAATGTCATTATTTTGTGGAAATAATGTCAACCAAACCAAGACTATGTCTGATACAAAGAGAATTCAATTCAGCATTCACACACTTTTGTATTTCTGTACACTGTTGGTTATACTCAGCCTGGATATTGTCACTGGGTATCTTGCTTTGTGGAATGCTTAAGGTCACTCACTACCTCATTCAATATTTATGCCAACTACTGCCCTATTTAATAACCCCAAGCTTAGTCATTTGTGTACAATTTAGAGTATACTAGAAAGATAATAATGCTACCTGTCTTTGCCCCTCCAATACTCGGCTTCAGATAAATTCTATCACTAGGTGTACATCCTTCTTCTTGTAGATTTACTTCCTCTATTTATATACTTCCATGAAACATAACATAGTATACTCAAAAATAGTATAATTCCAAAAGAAGTAATATTCTGGAAAAAGGAAAAATCCCCCCAAAAATAGATTGGTCAGAGAGAAACATAAAAGCCCTAGGCAAGTGCATTAGATAATATAGATTTCCATATGATAACAGCTAGTTAAATAGCTAACCAAGCTAAAAGCAAATCTCACAGAAAAAGTTATAATTTCAAACCTTCAAAAGAAAGTATACTGATTATTATCATAGAGTCGTTTTCGTTAACCTCCAAAATTAACTGTGGTGAACTCCTCAGAATCCTCAAAAATCCTTGCTATAATACCCGATACGATTTCAAGATGTTAAGTTTAGTACAACTATTAAAAACGTGAGAGTTGAAAATTTTATTTTTATGTTGATAATTCTTTTTATGGAGACTAAGAGATAAATACTTGCCACTATATGATGTTTTTATTTTGTTTTGCTTTATGTCTTATATATAACATTCACTAGGCCAGATCTTGTGTCTTAATTAAACAATTTTTAACAGATCTTCAATTCTACGTAAGCACAATATTTTTATATAACAAGTGAAGTATGGTACAGATCCATAACTGTGTTATAAAATAAGAAAAGTCACATAGTAAGATAATGATATTATTTGATAGGAAAAAGGGAATAAAATAAAGTGCTTTTGAAGGTAGAATGCGTTAGAAAGTGACACGAAAATGTTCAGAAAAATTACAATATATATACACAAGTGGCAAAATATAATTTAATTAAAAGCTTAAATAAATTAATTTTTTTCTGTGACAAATATTTTTAAGACATGAGTTAAAATCATTTGAACATAATAAAGCTTTCAAATAGTACTTATTGAAGATCTATGTTTGGGATCATTTTTGTTGGCATGATCATAGGAAAGAAAAGTGGTTAAGATTATAAATTATAAATTAGAACTTGGTTATATAATCCCTTCAAATAAAAATGTAAAATAAAATTAGAGTGAGAACTAATAAATGAAATAATTTAATGCTATATTGTTTAGGTTGGTAAGTTTCCTAATGATTTCCACAACATGCTATTTTGAAGTTCACATGTAGGCATATTCATACGATACGCCTCTTTAAGCCATAAGGCAAGGTTAACATCTCATTCTTATGACATTAACTTTAACTGTTCCCATTGGTATATCACTCCCTGTGTTCTCATCCCTATACTATTATTAGACAGCAATAAACTAAACAATGTAATGAGGATAACCCTATTTGTATCTAATTTTTCCAGGCTTATATTATATTAAACTTTGATCTCTTAATAGCAGCAACACATTAATTATATTTTTAAAAGCCCCAGATGACTGTGGCCTTCAGAAGAGCTGTCAGAGAGAAATAAACCAGTTGAAGTAGAGGTTTAAATAGTTAAAGTCAAATCCACCTCAGAGTAGGGAAACATTACAGAGGCATAGATGAACTGAGTTTTGTGATACACAATGTTCTAAATTATCCAAAATGATCAAGTTTATTTTTAAACCTAAAATAAATTATTAAAAGAATATTAAAAATTTCTATTTGAACAGAGCATTCTAGTTTACAAAGTACTTTCCTGTATAAAATCCCATTTGATCTACTCCTGATGTTTTTACCAGTTAATGCCATAGAAATTTGCAAGAGTAACCCACAAGGCACTTTGTGAATGATATTTAAAGTGCAAAGACTGATGTACATAGCAAGTACCTCACTGTCTGTGAACTCTTCAATGTTTTATACATTGGAAGGACCAGTTAGATTAAACACTGACTACCTATATTTAATATATATCCCTTGAATCCTATGTGGAGGTGCTGACAAGGAATAAAAAATTATTGCATATGTCAGTAATGTAAATTTAGAATATTAAGTTGCTATTGCCATATTAAGCCTATAATATAAAATCAACTTTTCCACATTCAATTTATCAGTATTATAGTCCACTAAGAAAAATTTTGAGTAGAATAAATTAGGTTACCTTTAGATGAGTTCCAGCTGTCACATTCTATGAATCAATTAGCTTTTTATTAAAATACATTTGCCAAAGCAAACATACCTTAAATACTTCATCATAGTTTTTATGTTGTTGTGCCTCTTTAATGAATAAAATGTGAACTTAGAAGGTAGAGGTGTTTTGTTTTTAAATCATTCTCATTTAACATAATGACTATGCTGTAAAGCACTTCCTCTAATCATAAATATTAAACTATCCTGATTTAAACAACTTTGCAATTAATGTCTCTTCTTGCATTAAAAATGCCTTTCCAACACTGTCTTCAATAAATGGTGCTGGGAAAACTGGATATCCATTACAGAGGAATGAAACTAGACCTTTATTTCTCACTGTATTTAAAAAAAAAAAAAAAAAAAACCTCAAAATGGATTAAAGACTTAAATGTAAAATCCGAAACTATAAAACTACTACTAAAAAAAAAAAACAAAAAGAAAACAACTTAGGGAAAATGTTCTAGGGAACTTGTCTAGGAAAAGACTGTGTGGTTAAAACTTCAAAATCACAGGAAACAACAAGAAAAATAGACAAATGGGACTACAGTAAACCAGAAAGATTTCACACAGCAAAGGAAACAAGCAACAAAGTAAAAAGACAACTGTTGAATAGGAGAAAATATTTACAAATTACTCCTCTGACAAGGGAGCAGTATTCTGAATTTAAAAGGAAATCAAACAACTCAATAGCACAAATATAAATAATCCCATAAAAGTGGGCAAAGGGTCTGAATTGACATTTCTTAAAGGAAGACATACAAATGGCAAACACTTATATGAAAAATGTTCAACATCACTAATAATCAGAGAAATGCAAATCAAAACCACAATGAGATATCATCTTACCCCAGTTAGAATGGCTATTAAAGACCTAAAGTAACAAATGCTGGTGAGGATGCAGAGGAAAGGTAACTCTTACACACTGACGGTAGAAACGTAAATTAAAACAGTCATTATGGGAGGCAGTATGAAGAGTTCTAAAAAAACTAAAAATAGAACTACCATAAGAACCAGCAATCCCACCACTGGGTATTCATCCACAGGAAAGGAAATCAGTCCTTTGGGATATCTGCATCCCCATGTTTATTGCAACACTATTCACAAAGTTAAGATATAAAATCAATCTAAGTGTCTATCAGCAGATAAATGAACAAATGCAGTGTGTATACACAATGGAATACTATTCAATCATAAAATGAATGAAATCCTATCATATGCAGCAACATGAATGGAACTTCAGATCACAATATTAAGTAAAATAAGCCAGGCACAGAAAGACAAAATATCACATGTATTTATACATATGTGCGAGCTAAAAGTGTTCATCTCATAGACATAGAAAATACAAAGATAGTATTTTTAGTAGAGACAGGGTTTCACCATGTTAGCCAGGATGGTCTCGATCTCCTGACCTTGTGATCCACCCGCCCTGGCCTGCCAAAGTGCTGGGATTACAGGCTACTTGGGAGGCTAAGGCAGGAGAATGGTATGAACCCGGGAGGCAGAGCTTGCAGTGAGCCAAGGTCGCACCTCTGCACTCCAGCCTGGGCGACAGAGCAAGACTCCCTCTCAAAAACAAAAACAAAAACAAAAACAAACAAAAAGATAGTTACCAGAGGCTGGGAAGGGTGTGCGATGTGTGTATGCATGGGAGAGGGTACAAAGAGAGGTTGGTTAATGGATACATCCAGTTAGATAGAAGGAATAAGTTCCAGTATTTGGTAGCATAGTAGGGTGACTATAGTTAACAAGATATTATATATTTGCATTTCAAAATAGCTTTAAAAGAAGAT
The DNA here is from genome assembly GCF_000951045.1 of Mandrillus leucophaeus. Lineage (NCBI taxonomy): Eukaryota > Metazoa > Chordata > Mammalia > Primates > Cercopithecidae > Mandrillus > Mandrillus leucophaeus. Next base: position 3,590,130 of record NW_012102465.1, on the reverse strand, counting down.
TTAAAATGTTTTCAAGAGAAAGAAATGATAAATATTCAAGGTGATGGCTATCCAAAATATCCTGATTTGATCATTACACATTCTATGTGGGTATCAAAATATCATATGTTCCCCACAAACATGTACAAATATTACATACCAATAAAAAGTATAAAAAGTATTTCTGGGAAAAACAAAAACTAAAAATTAGAAATAGTGCTTTACTAAATATGAGGCAAATCTTAGTATCAGTTCCATAAAATCAAATCGTGGGCTGGGAAGTTGAGAGTAACTACAAGATAACCGCTGAGATTTTTTTTTTTTTTTTTCCAGCTACAAAATTCGAGAAGTCTCTAAGAATACAGTGCTAAAATACAAATAGATAGCTGTATAAGATGTTATCAAGTGGTGTATAATGATAAAAATATATCTGTTATTCAGAATTGGGCTGTAGATTCTGATTCTCTTAACTTTAAAAGAAAATTAAGCCCCAAGCATTCTATAATGGTATGAAATACAAAGTATAGTTCAAATTTTTTACCCATTTGTAATATGAGCTGGTTTAAAATGTTACAAATTTTACATCAAAATGTAATACCAGCTCTGCAAAGTATTACAATATACCTTACCATGATTGTTAGAAAAGACATGGTCTTATATTTGCTGTCTTTCCACCATCTCTTCACCATCTCCCCACCAAGTCCTAGGCCAGCTGGAGCCCATAATGCATTAAACAGTGGAAATAGAAATGGAGTGCATCACACTCTGATACTCTGAATCATAGACCAGAGAAGGGTTCTATGTAATGATTTCTGAATAAGTCACAGTGAATGTGTAAACTACTACCTTAAAGTTATTATTTATATTTGAGGAATTAAAATTAAAATGACAAGAAATCTCATTATGTTACATTAAAAATAATTCAACATTGTTTTTATGGTCAAATTAGGACCCAGTAGGTTAGACTTAGAAAGTTCCAAAAGCCTGAGCTAGTGAGGGGGTAAAGACAGTTTTGCCCCGAGAATAGAAAGTTCACAAACTTTCTATTTCTAGGGGGAAATCTAAGAAATACCACCAGCATCTAGTTGAGGAGAGCAGGCCCCACAGGTTGCAGACAGGTATACAGAAGTACACTAAAGGTCTGCGAAGATTTACAACAACCTTTTATGAGTCACTGGGATATGAACTAAGACTGTAAACTCTTGAAAGGAAGAATTATGTCTTATTTGTCCTTTTATCTAGGGTCTAGCCCAATGTCTGTAGTGGGTACACAGTAGGTATTGGCTGAGTACATGAGTGAAGAAAGAACACACTAGGATAAGGCATACTAGTTTAAATGCATTCATGATGCAGAGCCTGAAAAGCTTTGTGGATGTTACACACTGTAATTACAAATACCATGTTGTTTTCCTGGACTTTTGACAGTGGATGGGGAAGTAGCTGGTTCTTGCAACAAGTCTTAGTAAAATTCAAGATAACAGTACCAGCATGTAATTTTTATGGCATATTTTGCCTTCTATTCCTTACTGGCTAAAATTACAGTTCTCAAAGTATGTTGAGCTTTTTTGGGTTGCTGAATATAACATACAGGTTGCTACAGTATACTTTACATTTTTGAAGGAAACACAGATATCCATTATGAATTGTGCAAACTACTAGCTTGAAGTAATTCACAATTTCAATATTAGACAACTATTAATATATTCTTTTCAATGACATCTTTCGATGATACTGGATTTTCAGTGGTTGCTCTGATGAAAAGCAAATATCACATCATTTTGCTGTAGAGCATAAAGTTAGGGTGGTAACATCAAATCTGATTCCAAGGTTTGAGAAATTGCACAGCGCACAATGGCAAGTTTTTAGAACATAAATTCATAAGTTGTTTAGCCACAACTACTAAACAGAAGCATTAGGTATTTCTTTGGGCCTGGGAGTCTGGGAAAAAAAATTACTAAGACACTCACGACACTGTGATGCAAAAATATTTGGGAACTTCTTGTGCTAAAACATTGCACTTCACTCTGTGAATCTAGACGTATGGTGTGCAAATATTTTCTTCCATTCTGTAGGTTGTCCCTTCATTATTGCTTCCTTTTCTGTGCAAAAGGTTTTTTATTTTGTGTAATCCCTTTTCTGATTCTGTTTTTTTGCCTGTGCTTTTGGGGTCATATAAAAAAAAAATCATTGCCCAGACCAATGTCATGAAGCTTATTTTCTAGGTTGTTTATAGCAGTTACATAGCTTTGGGCCTTATGTTAAATACTTAAATTTATTTTGAATTTATTTTTGGTGTGAGATAAGGGTATAATTTCATTCTTCTGCACATGAATATCCAGTTTTTCTGACACCATTTATTGAAGAAAGAGTTCTTTCTTATGGCGTGTTCTTGGCACATTTGGTGAAAATCAATTGGTTTTAAACGCATGAGTTTTTGCTGTCTTCTCTATTCTGTTCCATTGGCCTCTCCCTGTTTTAATGTCAATACTATGCTGTTTTGGATACTATAATTTTGTAGTATATTCTGAAATCAGATGGTATGATAGTTCCAGCTTTGTTCTTTTGCTAAAAATTGCTTTGGCTATTTGAAATCTATTGTGTTTTCATGTGAATGTTAGGGATTTTATTTTGTTTTATTTTATTTTATTTTATTTTATTTTTGTATTTCTGTAGAGAATGCCGTTGGTATTTTGCTTCAGAATGCACCACATCTGTAGATTGTTATGGTTAGTATAGACATTTTTTTCAACACACATTCTTTCCATCCATGAGCATGGTATATCTCTTCCTATTTATTTGTAACTTACTCAATTTCTTTCAACAACATTTTATAGTTTTCAGTGTAGAAGTCTTTCACCTTTTTTGTTAAATTCAGATATTTTTTCTAAAACAGAAAAGAGGTCATAATAGCTGGATTAGGGTGGGAAATAAGAAGCATGATCCAAAATGAGCTCAATTATGAAATAAAAAAACAGGTTGTATGGGGATTTTTTAAAAGTATCAATTTATTCTAACTGCAAGGGGGAAGTCATTGAAGAATTTTAAGTAGGAAAGTGATGTGATTTGATACAATTTTTAAAATATTGCTCTGTTTTTGTGGTGAATGTATTATAGATGGCAATAGCAGTAGAAGAGAGATGGTTTAGGATGTTTGGATGGTCCAAGTGAGAGATGATAGTGGCTTGCATTAGGAAGGTATTAATTGAAATGGAGAACATTGGATATTTTTAGAATATGTTTTGGAATAAAATCTCAAGCATGGGTAGAACTTCTTGATGGATTAGATATGGAGAAGTGCAACTAAGAGTAGTTACTAGTTTTACAAAGCCTTTTATGAAGAAAATGCTAATATAGCCTGTTGTCACAGACTTCCTCGCTTCTGCTATTTCCACATTTAGTTTAACAGTGACTTTATAGATATTTCCCTTATTTCTTCTACCCTAAGTCTCTTGCCTCTGTCTTATTTTATCTATCTTGCTTACACTCAAAACATTCTCATCACTCAGACATCTCTTCTCCTTGTGTCTCATTCTCTAATTTCCTTCTCTTATTCTCATTTTACTTCTGTACCTATGATCCATGTCATTATATTAAAGAATTAAAATCACCAGGCGTGGTGGCTCATGCCTGTAATCCCAGCACTTTGGGAGGCCGAGGCGGGTGGATCACAAGGTCAGGAGATCGAGACCACGGTGAAACCCCGCCTCTACTAAAAATACAAAAAACTAGCCGGGCACGGTGGCGGGCGCCTGTAGTCCCAGCTACTCGGGAGGCTGAGGCAGGAGAATGGCGGGAACCCGGGAGGCGGAGCTTGCAGTGAGCCAAGATCGCGCCACTGCACTCCAGCCTGGGCGACAGAGCGAGACTCCGTCTCAAAAAAAAAAAAAAAAAAAGAATTAAAATCGTATTACTTCTTTCACTTTGTCCAAGTCACAGCATTTACAACATAATAAGGGTATTTTCTTTAGCAAAATTTACATATACATAATAAAGCTGAGGGTCACTCCTATGGAAACTTACAGAATATTAAATAGACAGTTCAAATTTTGCAAGGAAGGGTTTGACTAATTTGATCTTCTGAATCTATATATAGGTTTTCTTTATCTTTAATTGTGACACTAGAAGGAAGCCTTAGTATTCCTTTTTATTGGAACTTCTTTTTCAAAAACACCCTTGCAATTAAAAATGTGTGGCATGAAATATATTCAATGATCTTGCTTCTGTAGAGTTGAAATTACTACTGGTATACCCAAAATATTCTAACACTACTCAGGCAGAAATATTCTGTCTAGAAATACTTTAATTTGTCAAAATTATTCCCAAAATATACTCACACTACCCAGCCAGAAATAATTGGCTTATCTAAAAATATTTGTATTGATCAAAATTATTTCCTAAATACATCAATATATTTCTAAATATGTACATTTAAACATTACTTCAATAAAATATTACCATAATTTAAATTATCTGTGGCCTCAATTGCTACTTTTTATTTTTAATGTTTTTCACATTAACATTGCAATTACAGCTTGTTTTCTCCCTCCAGCAATGAGGAGACCATGACGGTAAAGTAGACAATCAAGACTGTAGAAAATGTGATAAGGTGTGCACAGGGTATTAGGCTTTGTTATTCATGTTATTTTCTTTTAAGTTTGCCTACTCAACTTGAGTATTTTTATAAGCCATATATTTTAAATGTCCTATCAGTTTAGATAACATAGTTCGAGGAGATTTCAAAGATTTAGTCTCACTATTTCTTCTATATATTTATGTAACTTGAAATATATTTCTTTTTTACAAGAGCTAGTTTTTATATGGTAACAATGTACTGAGCAGTTTGAGTCACAAGCAACAAAAGAACAGTTACACTTTACACTGTTATTACTCTTTGTTTTTGTTTTTGGACCTAGGTAATATGTCTTTTTTTTTTTTAGACAGAGTCTCTCTCTGTCGCCTGGTTTGAAGTGCAGTGGCACAATCTTGGCTCACTGCAACCTCTGCCTCCTGGGCTCAGGCGATTCTCCTGCCTCAGCTCCCAAGTGGCTGGGATTACAGGTGCCCACCACCACTCCTGGCTAATTTTTGTATTTTTAGTAGAGACAGGGTTTTGCCATGTTGGCCAGTCTGGTCTTGAACTCCTGACCTCAGGTGATCCACCAGCCTCAGTCCCCCACAGTACTAGGATTACAAGCATGAGTCACCATCCCCGGCAGGTAATATGTCTTTTAAGGTGTCATCCCAAAGAGGCCAGAAACATCTTTTCATACAGACAATAGTAGGATAAGTAGTAATTGTAAAGAGCAATGCAATTACTACTTATCTTACTGCTACTGTCTCTGTATTGTCTGCATAACACAAGAAGATGATGACAGTGCAAGTTTACTCAAATTCAATGCAACAAGTGATTCTTAAGCATGTAAACATTTTTTGGAGATTGATGATTAAAAAAAGACAGTATCTGCATTCCAAAAATAAAATAAATACTGAGCAGAAAGATAAGAGAAGCACACAAATGAATTTTATTCAAGTCAAATGAGTTGCGAAACTTGATCATATGAATTGGTTTATTCTTGCCATACCCAACTAAAACAGTCGAGAAGTCGGGGGGAAAGCACTCAGAATATATAACATTGCTCTAGAAGTGTAATTCTCTGCAAGTCAGGCTGCTGAAACTGCCTGTTGTAACCTGAGACCGGTTTTATCTATAAGTGCTGAAATAAGTTGCTGCAACATTAGGACTAATTTTGCCAACCACCATCACTCACCAGTGGGAGCTTGCCAGCTCCCCAGAACTTTGTTAGTGCCCATGAACTTTCTCAAAGTACAATATGTAACATTTCTCCTTTAATGAAACCTGCAAATTTCTCTTTATTCTTCCAACATACCAAAGACCACCTGGTCTGATTGTATACCCTGAATTGTGATTCTTTCTTCTCAAATAAAATGTTACATTTAGAGATTTATCTCTACATTTTTATTTTGACTTTAACAGAGCCAAGAGAGCATTGATAAAAGTTATAAGAAAGCAAGGAAGATGAAGGAAATTCATTTGAAGAATAGATAGGTTTCTTATAGGTAAAGATTGGCAGAATCTTATTTTAGGAAGCAAGAGTAGCGTGTGCAATATTACAGAGTTAAGGATGGAGGCATTTGGAAGGACAATTTGCATTAATCAACTAGTAAGTTAGAGGAAATGGTAGTTTTTACTTTGACATTGATTTTTTTAAAATCCACACCACACAACTGAAACGATAAATTTTTCAGTAAGAGGCCAGTGTGGCATTCTGTAATGCAATACGACAAAAGTGGAAAGATAATGACAGAAAGTTAGGTTTCCACTACATTGAGGAAGAACTTAAATGCTAGAATGCAAATATATAAGCAAGGGGGAAAAAGGATCAAATTGCAAGCCATACTCCCTGGGTACAAGGCTTGTCTTTATTACTGCTAAGTATAGAAATTTCCGGCATGTGAGTTTACTCATTAGTAAAATAGAAATATTGAAACCTACAGTGTGTTAATACATAAAAAAAAAAATTGTGTGAAAGTGCTTTTGAGTTAAAATATGATATATGTATGTGTATGATAATTGATATTCTATCACCTCTTAATTCAATGGGTATGGGAAAAACAAGTTTTTGATCAAGGAGTATTATTGCAATATTTAAAAGAAAGGAATCCTTTACTGAAAGTCAAGTGTAATACTTCTTGTAATAGAATAAATAGAAGACAATTGCTTTTGTGCAATTGGGAAGTTTTAAGTGAGTAAAGTAAAAGAGAGGGAACTGAAGATTACTAATGAATGAGACAGAAGTGGTATCAGTGTTGGAATGGATGTTGGAAAACAATGGAGACTTTTAAATCTTCGTTCATTGGGAAAACCACAGTAAAATAACACAGAGAAGGGAAAGACAGGTAATCTAGCATTTATTTGTCCCTCTTTGTTCTGAGTACTTCACTAGGCAAGTCCATGAGTGTGAGATAACCTAGTCCTTCACTGTGGCATTTCAGTTTGGTGCTACCCTTTCCATTTTTATTCAAAAGAAAAGATAACTTTGTGTAGAATAAATAACTTCCCCAAGTCAAGTAAAAAGAGCAACAGGACTTAAAATTAAGTTCATCTGATTCTAAATCTCAGGCTTTTACAAATGTAGTGACATACCTGTTTTGTAAAAAATACTAATTCAATTGTTATAAAAAGTTGAGAATAAATATTCAACTCTCAGAAGAATAAAAATGATAAAGACCTGAGGGAAACATGGAAAGTCATGATTACAAACCCTTCAGAGGAGATCAGATTCTTGAAAGAGGTGATATAGAAGAAGTGAGTTTTGAAGTTGTAACTCTGAAAAATTTTTATTTTAGTAAGTGAGAAGATAAAGTAGATTCAACAAAAGAGTGAAAAATGGGTAGTCAATGGCTACACTCGAGAGCAAGCTATTTCTCGTACATTCAAGAGAGCTTATAATAATTACAAATGTTTTAGCAGTACGGTAAAGAAAGAACTGCCACAGATGTAGGCCATTCTTTAGGAAAGTTTACTTGTGAAGTGGGGAGAGACAGAAAACCTTTGGAAGCTTCTATATATTAATGGTCTATTTGTAACTACCAAAATAAGATTTATAAATTAATATACTAGCATATCTAGAAAGTTCATGTTAGAAGAATGAGTGAAAATGACTTTATATTCAAAAGTATGGTTGATTTACATTATGATAATAAATTTTTCCTGAATATACATTATACAGTAGTGTTTTAATAGTACCAAATGAGTGGCATGTTCCCTGCTGTTTCACTACTGAGATATACCAGCATTTTAATAATCCAGATACGAATCCAAAATTCAGAGTCCTAATTGTTATTTGCTCTCAAGAGAAGCCCAAATTTATGTTCATATCTAGTGTGACATAAGAGATTTCAATATATCTTTTAAAATCTTCAAAACTCTCCTTTTCCTCTATATCTTCCTATTCAGTCAGAAAAAGCATCAATTAAGGCATTTCCCACAGAAAGTAAGTCTATGAATATAAGGATTCCACAAGCCAAGCTTTCCCAAAAAGTTGGTTATAATTTTAAGGGTATTTAAATTTTTAATTTATTTTTCAGCATAGAAAATGCTTCCAACTTTATATCTTTTTGGCAGCATTTCTCCCTTTAAAAACTTGTTATATTCTATAGGTATTTCAAATTAGAAACAAAGCTTTTACGATTTCAAAACACAGCTGCTGGGACTATCACCTTGGAGAGTAGAGCACAAATGGTAACCAAAATATAACAAGTAAGACACTTTACTTCTCCAAGGATTTTCTCATGGATTTCCTCGGTGATTATAAAAATATTGATTACGTGCAAACAAAACTGTTTCTGTTTTGTCAACTGCTATCTATAAGCCATTTACTAGTACGATGAATTTGAAGTCCTGCTACAAAGTCATGTGATTAGAAAATTAACGGAAAATTCTAAACTGCAGTTTTGCTGTTTTAAACAATTCAATTAATTACATGCATTGAGCTCTCTTCATCACACATACAGAAACATGAATACTCATATCTGATTACAAGGATCCTACTCTTAGAAAAGTTTCTAAAAGCCAAGAAAAAAAAATCTGGGTACTATAATGAAGGAAAACATGATGCTAAGAAATTAAGAACCAGATAATAACTGATTGGAAAAATAAGAAAAGCTTTATAAAAGAGGACTTTGAGTGAGCACTTGAAGAATGTGTAAGATAGCACAGGCAAAAAAATGCTAAGATATAACATTCTAGGAGAAAGAAACAACAGAACTAAGTAGTCATGGAAAATCAGATACATTTGAAGCCAACTATGTGGGACAATTTGTCACCACACAAAATATGAAGGGAAGATTGGGGATATTTTGAAGCATTTTGAATGCCAACACTGAGTATTTTTTGCATAAGTAGGCGACAGGAAAGCTCTGCTGGTGTTAAAGTTGGAAAAACACATTATTGTAGATGTTATAGATGGAAACTGTGGATGAGAAGGAGAAAAATTGGCAGCTTGTAAAACTGACATCACAATTTTCTAAAAATGTGTAAATAAACGATTATCTAAGATAATACCCATGCAAATGCAGATGAGAGAACTACTCTTATCTCTTCTGCATCTCTTTATAATTGAAATATCTCTTTTATCCCTAAAGTTTTCATTCAGAGATTACTGCAATGCTAGGAAAATCATGAAACAGTAAATATTTGAGGTTGTAACATGCATTCTAGAGAAAGATTTTAGTAATATATTATCATTAAAATAACATATGTATATGTGCATACATATCACTTAGTTAAAAATATAATATGAAATCACATGTATGTCTTTATTTTAAATTTTAATAGACTTCATTTCCTAGAGAATTTTCAGGTTTATAAAATAATCACAGAGAGTATAGAGGGTTCCCAAACACAACCCCTCTCTCCCCAACATAACACAGTTTCTCCCATTATTAATATTACTTTACTAGCATGGTACATTTCTTTTTCAATGAATGAATTAATATTAAAATATGTAATTAATTAAAGTTTATAGTTTACATTAGGGTTCACTCTTTGTGTTCTATGGGTTTTGACAAATACATAGTGTCATTATTCACTATTACAGTATTAGACAGAATAGATTCACTGCCTTTATATGTCCCCTGTGCACCCTCTATTCATCCCTCACTTCATCCCCCTGAACTCCTGACAACCAGTGAATTTTTTTTTTTTTTTTAACTGTCTCTGTAGTTTTGTCTTTTCCAGAATGTCTTATAGTTGAAATTTTACCTAGGAGCATAATTGTTGGTAAACCCATGTTTGGTTAAAAAAACAAACAAAAACAAAAAACAACTGTCACCAGCTGGTGTGAGTGTAAATTAGTTCATCCACTGTGGAAAGCAGTTTTGCAATTTCTCAAAGAACTTAGAACTACCATTCAACCCAGCAATACCATTATTGGGTATATACCCAAAGGAAAATAAATCATTCTACCATAAAGACACATACGCAGGTATGTTCACTGCAGCACTATTCACAATAGCAAAGACATGGAATCAACCAAAATGTTCATTAGTGATAGACTGGATAAAGAAAATATGTTACATATATACCATGAAATACTATGCAGCCAAAAAACCAATGAGTTCATGTCCTTTGAAGCAATATGGATGAAGCTGGAGGCGATGATCCTAAGCAAACTAACAGGAATAGAAAACCAAATTCGAAGTGTTCTCACTTACAAGTGGGGACTAAACATTGAATACACATGGATAGAAAGAAGGCAACAACAGACACTGGGGCCTACTTGAGGTTGGAGGGTGAGAGAAGGGTGAGAATCAAAAAACTACTTACTAGACATTATGCATATTACCTGGGTGACAAAATATAATCTGTACACTTTAAATCCCTGTGACATACAATCTACCTGTATAACAACTTGTATGTATACCCCTGAAACTAGAAGTTTAAAAATAATAAATTAAATTAAATTAAATTAAAAAGCTGTCAGAATGTCTTCCAAAGTGGCTTTATTATTTTGCATTCCCACCAGCAGTACATGAGCATTCCTGTTCTTTCACTTTCTGGGCAGCATTTGTGTTGTCAGAGCTTTAGACTTTAGCTATTTTAATAGTTATGTAATCGTTTCTGGTTGTCATATTAATTTGAACTTCCCTAATTACATGTGATAATGAGCTTTGTTTATATGTCTATTTGCCATCTCATATATCTTCTTTGGTGAGAATTCTGTTTTGATGTTTTGCCTATTGTGTAACTGAGTTGTTTGTTTTCTTATTGTTAAATTGTAAGCAATTTTTCCATATTTAACACACGGAATATATTTTTATTAGATATGTAATTTGCACATTTTTTTCCAATCTGTGGCATGTTCTTTCTTTGTCTTCACAGTGCTTTTTACAGAGCAGATGTTTTAATTTTAATGAAGTATGACTTATCTTTTTTTATTGATTATACTTTTGATGTTTTATGAACGAACTGAAATTTCACTTGGATAGGGGCACCAGGAGAACTTGCCATGAGTTCTTTTGAATTTTCAGGGGCAGAGACTGGTAATTCTATCCAAAAACCAGTGTGGCTTTCATAAATGGAGGCAGTAATTCACTGAGTAATCACAATCTAATGTTCCTTTGAGATGATAAGGGCCCAAGAAAGGATGTAACTGTTAATTTAAGCCCGGACTAAAAGTACCTTACTTCGTAACAAATTGATTTATCTTTTGTCTGTTATTTTTATTCCTTTACAAGCTTTCCATGTTTTATTCTTTGGGTGGTTTCCATATCTTATATGAGAATAACTTTTGTATTACATTTTTGAAATACATACAAAGTTCTTTTTCCCCCTTTGAAACCGATGAGTCTACAAATACTTCCACTTCTGCTTCTGAAACCGACCTTGACCTGAAACTGATCCACTCTCCTTTTAAAAGTCCCCCAATTTATACCTCTACTTGAAGATTTCTTTGCTCCCGATCCATGTTTCTAATCTGTATGCCTGAAAGAATTATTAGCACATTCCCAAATGCACTGAGCTTTATCATACCTTTGCACAATCCTTTTTATGTTTGTACCTAGGAAGTTCAGTAATACTAGGTAGAAATTATAAAACCAAGCAGATTCATTATCATCAATCTCAAAAGGGCACTCAAACTTACTTAGCAAGGCAACATTTCTACATTAAGCTTGCTTTCCCACTCTTGGTAAAAAACTATTTTTCATTTTTCCCTCAGTCTTAAATTTTCTCTCCCATCCATCCTCATCTCCTTATACACACATTTTCATTTGATGGCGTTGCTAGACGCAGCATTACTAATGTAAAAGTATTAAACATGAGCTTTCTCACCTTCCCATCACAAAATATGTAGGCCTAGCAATATCTCTTCTCCAATTCTCTATCTTCCTTTCCATTAGATTGAAAATAATTCCACACTACCTGTCCTTGGGATCCCATTTATTTTCTCCTACAAAATTATGTTTCTTTACCTCTACCCTCTCTTTCAATGCCACCAATAGATTTCTCTCTATAGAATTATTTACATCAACTAATAAACATGCTTTGGTCTCTTGATTCTCTAAAAATAAAGTCTCTTGATTTCCTAATGACTACATAAATGCCCCATTATTTCCCTGGTTTATATAACTTGATGTCACCAAGCGGTAAACTATCTGAACTGTCTTTATTCACTCTTCAGCATTTTAAAGTTGATTTTCAACCTCTGTCATTCCACTGAAATCACTCCTGTCAACAACCTTCATGTTGTCAAATTCAAAAGATAGTCTTCTGTCCTCCATGCTCAATTTATCAATAGTCCCTGTTTGCCCTTTAAAAGACTTCTTTTACTTCAGTTACGCTTTTAGGTATTGTCATATTCCTCTGGTCTCTCATGAGCAGGATTCGGCAGCTGTTTGTATTCTATCAGTTTGCCAAATAGATATTTGAGATGACATTACAAGTTCTCTTGTCTTTCTACTTATTTAAAGTGATGTTATCTACACATAATTTTTTAAAGAAAATGATGTTTAACATTTTTTATAATATGTATATGCCTATAGTTCCCTGATATCTCTGAATTTCAATTATGTTCAACTAATCACTTAACATATCTGCCTAGAAATCTCTAAATCTTCGAAAATGTACAACTTCAAAACTGAACTCCCAGTTTTTTGCCAGAAATCTCTGAATGTTCACACTTTATTAAACATTATAATTTATTCCATCCTCACGTTGTTCAAACCCTGAAAATTGAGCCTAATCCTTAATTATTTCATTTTTCTTACTCTCCACATCAAATTTTCATGGGATATTAAAGCTTTCATCTTCAAAAGATATCTTGAATCTGTCTCGTTCCCTGCCAACCGCCATAGTCCAAATCTCCACTGTCTTTCACCTAGGCTACTGAAGAAGGCTAACTAAAATTTAGGTTTTCTTCAATCCCTGAGCTAAAATAGAAAGCCTGATCTACTGAACATGTAAATTGGATCAGGTCACTTACAAATCTTTACAACTTCCCTTCACAGGCAGGTGAGCTAAATGAGTAAGGAAGCCTATGTGTACACATGGCAAGCCAGGGAGATCCTGCCCAGCCTAGAGAGAGAAGTTGTTAACTGGTTCTGAGCAGATGTTACTCTAAAAAGTATGCAGGTTTAAGTTGCCAAATATAATAAGAGAATACCGAAATGTGTGCGTGTGTGTTTGTATAATTTTCTGAGTTTTAAATGTTGCCTCCATTAAAAAAAAAAAAAACACTATGTATTTAAAACAAAGCATATCTTCAGTCCATATTAGGCTGAATGGCTGCCGATTTAATTTCTTTGCCGCAAATATTTGGTTTCTCTTTATTTCCTTTATTTAATTCTATGCTTTTCTCCTATTTACGCTCTATAATTGAGTTTCACTGAACTCTATTTTGTGAAACAGGTCATCAAGCACTTTCTTTTCGGGCTATTCCTTCCCTGTTGGTGGGACACATATACTCTTCCAATATCCATGGGAGTAGGATCTTCTTAAATTATGTGGGTACACACCTTGAGACATCTTTATTCTCTGTCATAGAATCTTACTATTTTCTTTTTGACTTCTGAGTAGTTTTCTGAATTTGTGATTACATCTGAATGGCTTGAAATCTATTGCACTTGAAGGTAATTTAGCTCATTATATTACTATCACATTTTATTATTTTTAAGTTGATTTCTAGTAAATCATTAATCTAATTTGCAAGTCATTGGACCAAGTAAATATTAAAGTCATCAGTAATATTGTATACGCTATTTTGTAATAGCAGGTTTTATTAATAGAGTACTTATTTTGTCAAAAGCTCTGTGATTACTATGAGGCATGTTATCTCATGTGATCTTCTCCTCAACCAAATAAGATATACATTATTATTCTCAATTTTGGAACTGAGGAAACTAACTCTTGCAGAAGACAAGATAATTTATTTCAGGGATATAATCTGAATGAAATTTGTTTGACTTTAAAGCATAATACATTATAATATAGTGATTAAAACGTCAGGTTTTGGAGTCTGCAAGTATAGAGTTCAAATCCCAGTTCCATCAAATTATTAGCCAGATAAACAAACTTCAGTTTTCTCATTTAAAATATAGGGATAAAATAGTAAGTGCTTATAAGATTTTATAAGAAATAAAAAATACTTGGGAAAAAGAAATATTTAATTGCTTATCACTTTGTGGTCTATAAGATATAATCATTAGTCATTAAGACTCAAAGATTTAGTTAATTTTAATAAAATTAGTAAAATAGGTCAAAGTCTGACCAGTCCCCAAATCTTTTGAATTTCTCTTTAGTGTGTTTCTTCAAATACTACTATCTGTATTAAGTTTTGAGAGTGGTTAAAGTTACGTAAACATTTTAGAAAATTACAATTGTGTTTGTGTGGAAACTGTATTATTGTTTTCCACTCCAAGTATAGCAAAATGTAACTTTAAGTTATTCTGAAAGATCCATGGGGAAAATTTATTATAGGTCTATATTCTAAGAACTATTTTTTTTTTCTTCATAGGGATATTCTTTAGAGTATCATTTGTGCTTTATACAAATAATATTAATAAGTAAAAATAAAAAATATGTGGTACCTGTAACTATAAACATTAGCATCAATAATTGAAAAATAAAAATTTCCAATTTTCAATAAAATTGAAAAAATAGGTATTTGTGAGTTTTTGTGAGATTATTATTTAACGTTTTGATAGGCTTTTTGTAATCTTTTATTTGTAAAATATAGAGGACTAAGAAAAATTCAAGTTTATTAAAAAGCATTATTTGATAGTTATGTAAATTAATGGCTGCCACAGTATATTACATAAATTCTCTAGGTTATCTGTTAACTTAATTTTAAATTAATAAAATTAATACTAATTTATGATGGACATCAAACTTCTACTCCAGTTAGAATTACACAATACAAATAAGGTGTTTATAGAACATCTGCTGGAAGGTTTTACAGGCATTGCCTCATTTGAAACTCACTATTATATGTGGTAAATATGATTTACATGTTGCAGAAGAAGAAACTCAGGCAAACAGGATAGAACAACTTACCCAATATCAGACAACTAATAAGTAGCAAAATTGGAACTCAAAGTTATGTCTTTAAAATCTAAATCTCATGATTTTTCACTTACTACATGATGAGAAATTAATCATTTAAACTAAAAAAAAGTGTTCTAATAGAGTTAATGTATTACTTAACTAATCCCTTTAAAATAATTAAATATTATTAATAATAATACATTGATAAAATGCAGTTTGATGACGCCAAGACTACTTCTTTATATTATTAGCTATTTTAAACATTTAAATTAAAATAAACCTTGACAAGATAAATAATGAAGTCAATATTTTAAAATATTACCTAAAATCTGATCCGATTCTCTTCCCATTTTCTGGTTCTCCTGGATCTGGGCATAAATTGGAAGCTGTTTTAATACCTCCCTCATTTACTGCAACAGCAGGGGAAAAAAGAAAAAAGAAACAAAATATATGTGATTAGAAAGTTGATGATATTAATTTTAAAATATACATAAAATGCATTCTTATATTTTGTCACTATAATCACTGTCATTTAAGTATTTGTTCAACTACAATTTTATAAACCAATAAAGTAGGCTAAATCATTTTATGAACTAATAAGAAAATAAATTTGCTGTTCATATTCAATAACTTTTACTAGTCTGCATATTAACACATTAATATTTATCACTTTTTTTTTAGTTTCCATCAAATTGGAAAATCTCTGGAAACACATTCTCAGGGTATCAGTGTTCAGAGCTTTCATTAATCATTGGCAACAAAGAAGTCAACCACCAGTTATGATAGTGTTATTTGGATGCTTATTATTTCTGAAGGTGTAATAAAAAATATGTACGAAAAAAGTTCAGAGTTCTAACACTTCTTATTGGTATACGATAAAGCAATTTGATCTGCCAGCGTTAAAATACAACAGTGGTGCAAATTACTAGGTACTCCTTTAAATTATTACATAATGGTGTAAACCAAAACAATAGCTTTACCCTCAAGCAACTTCCATGAATACGATTTATTTAGCTTTTTTACACATTTCAGCAGTTTCTTCAAAACAGAAAGTCAAAGATGTACTACTATTTTCAGTGAATGTTACCACATTGGATAACTAAATCCCCAAGTTAGATTTTTATTATTCAATCAGATAGTAATGAAATTTTGAGTGATAGTGTTTAATAAATTCAATCTTAAAGTGAACTGGAGGATAAATTCTCTTATTTTACATTTTTATCAATTTACCTACTCTTTTTAAGAAAAAGCAGTGCCTACGCAGAGATTCCAGAGAGAAAAAAATTCTAAACCATCCAATGCTTGTTATCCTACACTGTGAACTGAAGACACAGGTAGATATTTCTTAAAAGAATAAAGATGACTACTTCTAACTTTAGATATTCTAATGCAATAAATCTAGGCATCAGTGTTTCGGGAGTTTTTGGTTTTTATTTTAAAGAGTCTTGCTTTGTCATCCATGCTGGCATGCAGCAGCACAATCATAGCTCACTGTAGCTTTGGACTCCTGGATTAAGCCATCCTCTTGCCTTGGTCATCCAAGGTGCCAAAGTGCTGGGGTTGTAGGTATAAGCCATTTTAAAATTAATACTAACTCTCAAGGTAATTCTAATATAAAGTCAAAATTGAGAACCCCTGGACTGCTGAATATAATTTAATTTATTTAATTCAAATTGATTCATCAGATAAGAAGATAGCTATCAGATGCCTGCTCAACAGTTATGATTGTGGTAAAGCTGTCATTTTCTAAATTAAACATAGGATTTTTCATGTGCTTCCATCACTTTAAAAAAATAATTTTCTTAGTATTACCAATGATGTCCTTCTTGCCAACTATATTAGAGCTCACTAATTCATATCATAGGATATCTGTGCTTTTCTGATTCTCTAACTTGCTATACAATCTCTCTTTACCTTTCTGGGTTTTTTGGCCAGTCTTACTTTTGCTGATTCTACTACAGCAGACAAATTCAAAGGCATCAGTTCGCAACTCTCTATATTTGAATTTCCATCCTGCCTTGACAGAATGACCTGTTTGTTACTGACTTCTAATCTTTTTGAAGTTCCTTTCTCAATTTTTCAAAGGCCTATTTAATTATCTACCAAAGTTTCCATTGTCATCGAATCTATCTTCTCAAATTCAACCTAATCACTTTGATGCTTTTGTGACTTCATTTTCATCCATCTCCAATACATCTTGAATACCAGAGGAGGACTAAACTTTCTAAAACACAGTTTTTATTACTGCTCAAATCTCCACTTATTCTGGATTTTCTACTGCATCAATTTTATTTTTCACTAGTCACTAACATGCATCCATCACTGAAGTTCCGTTGTCTGTTCGCTGTTCTGCAATTTGCTGAACATACTGACTCCACACATTTGTGTTTTCTCCATGTCTCCATGTTTTCCTTTCCTTCCCCTTTAGCTATCAAAGCCCTATCTAATATTCAAGATTTAGCTTAAGTCCCAATTATTCCAAAAGATAATCACTCATTTTTTCCATGTTATTCTAATTTATCTTTTTAAATAACTTGAAGTATTTCATTTGGACAATTTTTTATTTAATTAAAAATTACCTTAACATATTATGAATTAATAGCTTCACATACCTTTAGTCATCTATAGAAAAAGATTATATATTTGATAAAAATGGAGAAAAAACATACTTATTTTAATATACCTATTTAATATATTTTCAATAAATATGTCCTAGTTGTTTGATTGACAATACCACCTTATATTTGTTGTCAAAGGACTGATCATTTTCTATGAAAAAATATCCTCTTTCCAATCTTTAAAAGGCTTTTGGAAATATTGTAGCATATGTTTATTAAAATGTGAGTTTTTAAATGTGCGGTGGAAATGAGGAAAAGAGGTGGCATGACTTAAGCTTAACTGCTTTTTTGTATTATGACATGTAACACAGATTATAGGGTAATGAACAAGCAGCTTGTGAATACATTATTAGAAAATAAAAATAAGAAAAATCCCATTTTTTAACATTTCACTATCATTTTGTGTCAAAATAAAATTTTGTTAAATATTTTATATGAATTTAAATGATAGTTAACATTCACATCATACTATAGGTCCAGAACTATTCTACATACTTTATGTGTGTCACCCCATTTAGTTCTCACAACCATTTAGGAGTGACTACTATTATTTTACGCCTCCTACAGGTGAGAAAACTGAGTCTTGGAGAGGTAAAGAAATATGTCCAAAGTCATATTGCTAGTTAATGGGAATCTATATTTAAACTCAGGCAGTCTGATTCGAGAAATTCTACTTTTAACCCGGAGCTCTATAGCTGCTCAAAAAGTTTGACAAGGCAGAAACTATATCATTAACTACAATTCAAAACATTTTCCCAAACATTTTACCTTAAAATGCAGAGCATGTGTATAATTTCACCACTTTCACCTAATTAATCCCAGTTCTTATTATTTTAATTGTCAAGTTATTTCTGTCTGCTTGAAAGTGTCATTTAAACCACCATTTCTGGACATCTGCAAGTGGAAAAATTTTCTAATTTAAAATGTAAGGATAATGAGAGAGCTTCTGCATGGTACGTGTATTTAATGTTCTTTAATTGTGAATATTTAAAAAATTTTTTAAATTAAGAAAAAAAGTACAATCTTTCATTTCTTTTGATATTTTTATATTTCAGAATTTCCCATAGCTAAGTGGTGCCAAGACAATTAACTGAAGTTAGTATTCATTCAATCATCTCCTTTCATTTCACAATGCCATTGATGCAAGTGGACAGATTTATCACTCATACTTATTTTAATTTGCATAGCAACTTGCATCATTTTAAGAATATGAATGTTCTTTAAAAGTTTAATTACATGAATAGTGTGAGTAAGCATGTTTTCTTATGGCTTCTGATTTTATATAGCCCATAATATACCCTAAAGATACAAATAAGTGGACTCTGACTAAAATTCACCTCCACATTACCTCTTCCAGCTGCTTACATTGTCACTTTTCTCAGATTTTTAAAAATTAGATTTAAATATTTATTTCAACTTACAATATCAAGTGCTTTGGATCTTTTTCTGAACTCAAACATCATTGGTATCAACGCTGTGTTGTTATTTTTATACTAAAACACTTCATATTCTACAAAGGGTTTTGTCTTAACTAATTTAGCTTCCCAAAATATTGAATCCTTGAGGGTTGAAAATATATTTTATTCACTATTGTGCCTTCTTAGTCTAGCATAGTGCTGCCATGGAGGAACTGTGGAATGAGTGGATAATATGAATGAATAAAAGTGTGGATTTGAAGAATAGGAAAGAAAACACAACCATTTATGGCAGGTTCACAGTTTCCTCATATTTCCACAATAATATTCTAGAGGAGCCTACTAAAAAATTTGGAAAGAGTACTAGTTCATTAATTTTAACATTGTAAAAATATAAAACCTTTTATATTTAATTTAATTTTTTTAAAATCCATAGTTTCTTTTCTTGGTGAAATCAATATTTGAAAAAGAACAAGGGGTAGATAGGGGCAATTTAGAGTTCAGGTGTAAAAACTGAAAAAAAAAAAAATCTGAATCAGCCATTTAAACAACCAAACTCTGCCCATGAACACTATTGGAGCTTCCCGAATCTCTTGTTAATTCATTTCTTATTTAAAATCTAAAGGTGCCATTATGAGACCTTCAAATACACACATACATTGGCAGTTTGGGTATTCGATGTCCTCTGTGCTTACACTGACTTTGGGCCGTGCCTATCATAGAATTGATCATTTTTTCAAAGAACACAAGCTTTATTTATTTATTTTTATTTTAAAGATGAATGTCAGATAAAAACTGTCTTTCTTTTTAATTGTTTTGTCCTAGGTTGAATAAATAATGTTAAAGAGATGAATATGTGAATGTGTACTTGAAATAGATATATAATAATGATACAAATTAAAACAATATAACTCTACTGCAAACAACCATGAAAGAATTTATTTTTGAAACGAGTTATTAAATACTTTAGAAACAAATTATAGTAAAATGAAATTCAAAATAATGTTGGTTTGCTATTTTATAATGATAGTAAATTTGCAAAAAATATTTTGAAGTGAGAATTACTTATCTTCAAAAAATGAAAAAGCAAGAGTACTTACAAATATTTTTATAGAAAATACAATGAATAAATGCAAAACTTATTTTAAAATTATGGAGCAAATTAACATTTTTGCCTCATATTAACTTTTTGCCTGTCTCAAAGCAAATATTTCTTAAATGAAATATTTTTATTAGAATTTTTTTCCCTAGATATACAGCCATGTCTAAATTCCCTTTTTGTTCACCTTCATAACCCATGTACAGGAAAAGTGAAAATAATATATATTTCCACTAAGGCAATATACTAACAGGGATATAGAGTTACATACATCTTACAATGCCTTGATAAATCCTAGATCTCTTAGCACAAATAGCCTGAATTTTCCTGAATATTTGGAAGTCTGAACCATGCAACATGTCAAATAACACAAGTGTAGACAAAATGAGAAGAGGGTAAGCCATTCTAATATGTTCTAATTCTACTTAGAATTCAGAAATAAATATATAGGCCACACAAAATATTAGAAAAAGTGTAGTAAACATAATATTTAATTTTGCTAGCATTTAACTTTTATTTCATGATGACCTGAAGAATTTGGTATGTAAGAGTCATCTCACCTGGCAATTTCTTAAATTTATACTTGTTATTATAGAAAATATGTCTTTCTCTCAAAAATGTGTTGAATAATTTATATATGTCATATTGCAGCATTGCTTATTTTCCTTAAAAACTGACAGTATCAATCTTGAAAATGTTTTTAGCCCCCAAAATACATGAAGAAGTATTAATTATACAACCAAACCCTTTGAAATTAGCTGTTTAGTGCTTTTTAAACAGGTAACCCAACCGGATCAACGATTTCCTAGTGATATCTCTTCTGGTTTTGGATTCGTATTCTCAAGTCTAACTGATAAAATGTAAAAATCATATTTGAAAATTATGACACCATCAAATATTTTATAATATAAGACTCCAAGTTTGTTTCTTGATAATTGACATAACTGCTCAATTTTTGTCAATTACTGTTTATATGTACAAGTCAATAAACACTTAGGCAAAGTCCTTTTTGATATAGCTATAATAAATGATTTTTGTTAAAGAAATAATTATAAATTTATTTCATGAGGTGATTTGGAACTGAAGAAAAATAAAATTAAAAAATATGCTCTTGTTGAAGAATGAACAGTAACAATATGTATGAAATTTGAAATAACTACTCATATATTAGCAATGTTATTTTGGAAGTCAGGTATTGTGTCATAAATGGCTTGTTTCAAGGTTTCTAATATGCAACAGTATTGTTGACAATTTCCAGCAACTGCTATTAAATTTTACTGCAAAAATATATAGCTCTACTAAAAAAAGTCATGTTTGGTTATGGTAAGTTAAATGAATGTTCTAATTCAGTGATTCTTCACCTGAGATTTTGGGATGAACTTCAGAGGTTACATGAAGCCCTGATTTTGTAAGTAAAATTGTGTACTTCAGGCCATTTTATAAGATTTTCAAAAAGTGAATAGCAATAATTAATCAATCATTTTATAAAATATTTGATTTCATAGGTTTATGTAAATTAGCTCAAATTTAGAATGTTTTCTCTTAAATAAAAATTGCTATTTTAAAAGTAATCTTTCTTAGAAAAACACTTATGTTGAAATTAAGATATAGTCAATCAAGAATTCCTACAAGAAACCGCCAATTTTACAAATCTTACTCACTTTCGCCTCACCTTCTAGAACTAAACTTGAGTGTCCTCAAGATTTAAGATTAAAAGAATATTTTTACATCTTGAACTATAAAAGAAACTTTATGAAAAATAATCTGAGGCTGGGAGTTTGCCATGTTAATCCATTAACTCAATACACATTTAAATACAAAATATTGAATAATCATCATGCATGTTATACAGATATTAATGCAGTTAATTTGGTAAATACACAAATATTTTGTAAAACACATACAAACAACACAGACACCACAAACTTCACTCTTGCACTAGAGAAAGTAACAAAAAAGAAGTACACTCACAGATAGAAAACTTGTTGCTGTTGTCTTTCCCTGGAAACAATTTAAATCCTCTAGATTTAAAATCTATGGCCTTTTTCACTAGTTAAGAAAACAAACAAAAACATGTATCAGGAAATACAATTTTAAAATGAAATTCAAGTTAACAAATTTTGTTAGCATGGAATTATGCAAGATAAAGAAATCATTTTCTTAAGCCTGATATAGTACCCAGAAGAATTTTTTTTAAGCAATATAATCACTTAGTAGTAAAACACTAAGCAGTGTAAAAGGATTTTAAAAATTCCACAGGGAAAATCCTGCATATACATATTTTTCAAACTGTGTTTTTTTAAACTGTCCAAATTTTTATATAAAAGTGAAATCTCAGCAGTTTATCATAAACCACTTGAATTCATCAACTTTTATGGAATAAATTAAACTAGCAAAGTAAAAATGCTGGAATATTAGAATAGTGGGAAGGATTTAATAGGTTTGTTCTTTAAAATAAATTTCCTAAAAATTTAGCCTATTTGAAATGTTAAGACACATTTAAGAATATGACTTAATTAGAAAAATTTAAAACATATTTTAATATTTCTGTCAATCATTTCCATTCATTATCATTGCTTTTGACACTATGTATGAAAGTGAACTACAGTTATTTGGAGCCCATCAAAAATATCTCAGTACTGTCTTTAGATATAGTAGTTGTACATATTTATGGGATACATAGGATATTTTGATATAAGCATACAATGTGTAATGATCGAATCTGAGTAATTGGTATATTCATCACTGCAAATATCTATTATTTCTTTGTGTTGAAAACATTCCAAATCTTCTAGCTATTTTGAAATATAAGATACTGTTAAATATAGTTGCCCTATTGTGCTATCAAATGCTAGAATTTGTCTTCTTATCCTTCTATCTTACTGTAATTTTGTCCCCATTGACCAATCACTCCTCATCACCCTTCCCTACCTCAATTATTGTCTTTTACAAAACTTAGTGTCAACAAGAAATGTAATTAACTTGCTCAGTTACAGTGTGGAACTCTTTACATATTACTTTTTACTAGGTTTCCTTAAATGTTATGCAATTAGGTTTTCTTCATGTTATAAATTTTTAAAAAAGCAAAAAAGATTTTTGTTAGATGGTTTAAAATTACTGCTTCACTATTTCTGAATGTCATTCTACGCAATTAGTTCAAATCATGGATATTTATTGGTTTATGAAACATTTTAAGGTAATTTTTTCTTGTTAATAACTTCAAAAGTAGGATAGTAGAGAAAGGGCCTGGTGGTTTATGTGAATATAAGATATGAACTATCTATACACACAGAATATATTTTTAAAAAGAGGTATATTATCTTTGGAGCAGGATTTATAAGACTGATTCTTAGTAAACATTAGTTGTGGGATTTTGGACAAGAATCTGCCTTTTTACCTGCTTTATTCTCTTAAATAAGCAGCTAAGACTAGATGGCCTCTCTCTTTATAGTTCTAAGATTCTTCAATTGTGAATCCTTATTTATGGTGAAAAAATGACTACATCCCTCCCAAGTGACGCTTTTTGTTGTGATTCTCTTCTACCCTCAGCCCCACCCCCATGGTAACCTAAAGTTTAATTCTTCTGAAGTGTTCAGCTGCTCTAAATTTAGTTTTGTCACATGTGAATTTTCTGCTGTCTTAAAATACTTTTTAACAAAATTTGCATTTTGTATTTTCTGGCATAATTCTAGATTTTTCTGTTGGAAACATGAATTATAAGTAGGAATCTACCTCTACTTTTCTCTGCATTATAAGATTTGACTTCGTAAGTGTTACAAATAGATCTGAAGATTTCATGGTGATTTTAACACAAGTCTGGATTTCAAAAAGAATAAAGAAAACTAAATGAAAAGATTATCAGACCACAGGAGAAAACGGCAAAACAATAAAATCCTACAGATCAAAGAGTTCAAAGTTGTAAATAATAAGTTACTAATACTGGGGGGAAGTGGCAGTGTGTGTAGAAGGGGACAGATTAACATGCCTACTTACAAGGACCTCGATTTAATTATTTGGTTGGGTAAGGTTTTTCCTGCTTCTAAAAGCACCTTAGTTTTCTCTTTTATAAGCATCTATATGTCAATTTATCTTGAATAATGATAAATCTATTTTTCTTAAATAAAAACTATAATAATTGTAATACAGATGCAGAAGATGAAAGTTGAGAATATCCATCTTTGGACATGACAAAGTGTGAATTAATAACATAAAATTTAAATTCACAAAAACTATAAAATATGTTAAACAGAAAACAAATACTTTAGCTGTTTATATTTTTAATAGAAAGAATAATATATATCTCCTAATGAATAAATTAAAAGGATAAATCATGTATTAGTTATTTAATATTACAATATATGCCATAAAAATATAGCTTTCACCATCTATAAAAGATACATGGCATAAGTCTTGACTTGTCATCAAGTAATGAGTGCTTATGATGACCATATTTAACTTAGAAAATGAACCTGACTTTTTAACCTGATGCATTTCAGTAATAAGCATGTAAAATTTATTATAGAGTTAATGTTAAAATAAATAATGGTATTTTATATAGGTTAAGGAAAACGTTTAGACAGTGTGTCGTGTGACAGTTGCCTCCACTGTACGGTAAGCTCCTCACAAAGGCAGAAAAAATATTTTGCTCATGTCATATTTTTGTTTGATTGATTGTTTTGAGAATGAGTATAGCTCGGTCGCCCAGGCTGGAGTGCAGTGGCGCGATCTCGGCTCACTGGAACTTCCATCCCCCGGATTCAGGCAGTTCCCCTGCTTCAGCCCCCCGAGTAGCTGGTATTACAGGCGTGTGCCACACCCGGCTAATTTTCGTACTTTTAGTAGAGACGGGATTTCGCCATGTTGGCCAGGCTGGTCTGAAACTCCTGTCAGGTGAACCGCCTGCCTTGGCCTCCCAAAGTGCTGGAAAACGGCATGAGCCACCGCGCCGGGTCCTGTTTTTTGTTTGTTTGTTTTTTGAGAAGGAGTCTCTCTCTGTTGCCCAGGCTGGAGTGCAGTGGCATGATATCGGCTCACTGCAACCTCCGCCTCCCAGGTTCAAGCAATTCTCCTGCTACAGGCACAAGTAGTTGGGGTTACAGGCACGCACCACCGTGCCCAGATAATTTTTGTATTTTAGTAGAGACAGGGTTTCACCATGTTGGCCACGCTGGTCTCGAACTCTTGACCTCAAATGATCCACCTGCCTCAGCCTCCCAAAGTGCATGTCATATTTGTATGAGTGCATGAATGAATATATACGATATTGTTAATTCTGAGTCTTTTAACTAAAGGTATTTTGTTGGGAGAATTCCCTTTATTGATCATGAACTACGATGGGAGGAAAGGAGAAAGTAATTTTAAAAAATGAACGCCCAAGATGAAGCATTTTCATTTGCAAATCTCAAGATGAAATACAGAAAAACTATGTATGCTGTAATAATTTTAGAAAGCATTAAATGCAAGATTGATAAGCATATGCACAATTCATTTTTTCTTTCATATGCTAAACAATTTTCAATCATTTTTAAAAATTTTCATTACATTTTCGGTTTGACTTTTTGCTTAGTGTAATAGAAATATTTTACAATACAGGAAAGGCCTGGCAGGGAAGAATATTAGGCCAGCAATCAAATCCCTCTTTATTTAGTTGTAAGCCCTGGACTCTAGCAAAACCACTTTGTTTTGTAACCTATATTAGTTTCAGGTCATGTAGTGGATTATCACTGTGGCGTCTTCCAGGTTGTTTGTTGTCTTCAAGATCAATATAAATTCAAAATTGCATTTAAAAACTTACGAAAAGAAAATGATATTGATTGAGTTTTACTTAAACCTCATCTAATTTTCATGTTAATCAGCTAAAGTCATTATTTGAAAAGATTTAAATTAAAATGTCTACTATAAAAATTAACCATATATTCACACATATAAATCATAGCTGGATTTTGTTTCCAATACCAACTTTTATGGTGTAACAGGCATTTGTCTTTATGTTTTATGTTACAAAAACTTTCTAAGTGTAACTTGAGAACATGTGGTATTGGTGGGATAAGACAGATTGGAAAGTAGTATATGTAGTGTTGGTATTGGCCTTTAATGTTAGGAAATTGATCATATTAAATAGATGTAGTAGAAGGAAATTTAAGTATCAGTTGGAGATTTGGAAAAAGTAACCTTTAATTGGTCCTTTTATCACTGAGCTTCTATAACTTAAAGTCATAAAACATTTCCTGGCTTGAAGTTCCTTTAAAAATTGAATCCCTCATTACATAATTTCAAAAGTTACATAGCTGAAATATATTATTCTATTTCTTTGCTATGCATATATAGTGAAAATATGTTATATGCAGAACATTTATCTTTGAAAAAGAAGAAACAGACATGTTTAGTATTAGTTAGCAGAACATTGTTTTAATTAGCAATAATTTGCTTTCATGTTTGCATGGGGCTCTCACAGAAGACAGTGGCATTTATTAAATGCTTTCAGAACATTCTGAAGCCCTCCTCATTTTCCACTTAGATTATATTCTAATACAATAATGAAGGTAAAATGAATGGAATACTGTAACCTTGTATTTATTTTATTTTTCCAAACTTGTAGTATTTATTTTAACAATAAAGTATCTTGGAAGTGTCAGTAGCTGTATTATAAATCTATAATTCAATCATATCGTAATTCTTTTAAAAAGGAAAATAATTTCTTATGAACAAGTAAGTCACTAGTAGCTTGTTTATGTTTTTGTTTATTTTTGCTTCATTTTAACCTTTCTTTTCAAATGTACAATAATGCCTTTCTCTTCTTCTTTTGTACTGTGTTTGATGATACCTAGATGTGCGTTTCCCACTTTTTATTTTGAATTTATTAATTATAATCTTATCTTTCACTTTATAGTAAACTAATAAACTATACTACTAATAAAATAATTTCCTTTTAATGTTTTGGATATTTAAAATAACTAACATGTCTCTGTGTGTGTATTTGATTTTGAGAAAGTGGCACATATCACTATTGACAGTACATTTATTTACATGAGTACTAAGAGTAATCAGTCACTGACTAGGAAGTTAAAGTAATGTCAAAACACAGTGTGCTATTTTTGGCATTTCGCTTACTGGATTAGGAGTTAGCAGACCTATGTTCCGAGTCTATAAGACATGGGACATGTTGACTAACTTTGCTATTCAGTTCTAAGAGATGTAATTCTTAGCTATTTAGGAGTAGAATTTGGGCGAGAAGAAAGGAAGACTAATGTAATCAGAATTATCAGTTCTATTTCAGAGATTTAAATGTGTAGAGGAGTTATAAAATTATTTAACTGTATAAAGATGACTTTTTTGTTGTTGGTTTATAAGTAAATAGTGGCTCTATGTTATATATCAACAAGTACAAAAATTTCACTTTCTTTTTCTACATCCTGTACTAGCTTAACAAAACACTTTTCAGAACATACTTATCACAGAGACTGCTAATGATGACTTCTTTGATGTAATCCTTAGACAAAGAAAAATCAAGAAACTATACTGCTGCTAAACTGAAAACTAAACAATACTCCTGCAGTATCTCCTTTAACATCTTTCATATAAGGTTTACTACTGTATTAATAATACAAACTTCTGAGAAAGTAATATGACTTATAAATGTTTCTGTAGCATAATTTTTTAAAAAGTAACTAGAGGTATCCTGCAACAATTAGATAAGGTTTCTGGGTCACACAGGAAGAAGATATAATAGAAAACTCAGTGGCATAATATTAAGTAGCTCATGAATCTTTGTGAAAAATATTTTATTTCAAAATATGTTAAAAATAAATGAAGATAAACTTTGTATAACGAAAAGCAATGGCTATAATTTGATGAGAAATGTAGTAGCACAACTATTTTTAAAAGCACACAAAAAATAAAAATTAAAAAAAAGTTCTTAAAGCACAGAAAAATTGATTGGTAGAGATAAACATACTAGGGATACACAAGATTTAAAATATTTTTAAATTCACAAATTATGGAATTGAGCTAGTTAAGTTTATTAGGAAATAGTATATATTCATTTTTGTATTTATTTAAAATCGTAATATACTCTCCATTTATAAAACCGTTAGAGATAAATAATATGGTTCAGAAAAGCCAATACATTTTTTTAAATCTTAAATTCCTAATTATGCCACAATGCTCATTTGTACATATCACTTACTCTTTCATGTATGATGTGTAAATATAAAATGTATGTGATGCTCAATTTTTAGGGTAAAGAAAATATATGATCATAATTTTACTATTGTGCTTAAATTAGATAATAAATTTAGAAATCAACATGTAGCAAGAATCTTTAATGTCAGTTATTTGTACTAACATTATTTACCATTCATAATATTAAGGTCTAGTCAGTCTCAGAAGCCATTCTGATTCATGATGCAATATACCAAAAATTTTTCCACTATTTTGTGTTATGTCTTTTTCACTACGTAGGGATGATATACAAAATAAATTATCTATGTTCTCTGAATTTCTAACTTAAATTTTACTTTTCTATTCAAAGTTAGAAACCTCTCCAAAACTTGGATCAAAATGGAAAATTTAGTAGAAATGTATAAAACCATATAAATACAATCATATTGATTATATGAATATTTATTTAACATATTTCAAGATTCTCCACTAACAAGACCATTTTCTATTTTGCAAAAGAAGATCCTGAAGCTATAAGGTCTCAGTGTTGAAATGAGGTTGACCTAGTTTCCAAATCTTTGGAATCTTATTTTTCAATCATTTTAGGCTAAGAAATAAGTGTAAATTTTTCACTTGGAAAACCAAACAGAGTGGTGAGTATGGAGAGGAGACATTGTGTTTTAATAAAACCAATTTATTAATTTTCATAGGAATTAAGGATTGGATAAAGTTATTAATTCTTAGGAGACTGTGAACAGACTACATAGCTGGCTAAAAAATCATGTAACTAATCATTGCATAAAGACTCTAAAATTTGTATATGGGCTTTCTTTCTTCCTAGAAATGGAACAAATTCAGGAAACCATAACACTTATGCAGATAACAGCAGATGCACCCGCAATGCTTGGCGTAACAGGTCTTACAGTTATGGTATGCTGTAAAATGTCAGGATTATATGAAAAATGTGGAATTTTTTATATTCTCTTTAGGGATTTTTATAATTGGCAAAATAAAAGTCACCATATGGGAAGAGTTACCATTGGTATAGTTCACAGATACTTTTAACACTTTAAAACTGTCTGCCCTTAATTTAATTGTTTTTAATCTTTATTTTCTGACAGCTTCAAATTAAGTTTTTAAATTGTTTTTGGTTGTACAGTTAATATCCACTAATTTATGCACTTTCTTGGGACTTTTTTATTTGATATATTATGTTCTCCTGAATACAAGTGATTTTCTGTTTTGTTTTGTTTCTAATTTGTATTTTCATTTCAAAAGTTAATTTTATCATAGATAATTTGATTATAAATCGTAACCTGAAAAATGATAACATTAATATTTTCTTACTCATGGTAAAATATTATTACATTAAATATTTGTTTTGCGCTTAACGTAAGAAATCACTTATGTATACTATAATGCCTTCTAAAATTAGATTAATTAAGAAAGAAGCAACTTTTTGAAAAACAGTAGTCAAAGTTAATGACTTTCTTCAGACTATGGACAGTGGCATATATTCTTCCACTATGAATTTCATTAGTGCATTGAATGATTTTATAAATTTACGAAAAAATTACATAAAAAAAAGAAGAAAATGAATTGCTTTAATAAATAACAACAGTCCGTCATCCCTGTGATTTCAGGTCATTATATTTTACTAAAGTTCACTAGAAATATTAATCAGTGCCTAGATTCTGTTTAAAATAAACATAGATGGGTTCTGATGGTTGTATCTAATGCAGTGTTTTATCACTAATTTCATGGCTATTCAAAATGCCAACACACTCATCATACCCATCTATATTTTATATTTGCCTTTCCAGGTCCATTCTCCCTATTCTCCTTGTTCTCTGCCCAGAAGTTTGATGTGAATGGCTACATCCTTGCTACACAAATTGTGGCATTGCATTAGAAGCATTGGCGTCACCTGGGAGCTTGTTAGAAAAGCAGAATATAGCGCACCACTGAGAACTACTGAATTAGAATCTGCAGTTTAACAAGATCCCCAGGTGATTCTTCTTAACATTTAAACTTTTGAAGCACTAGACTCTATCAACAGACTCCTTTAACCTCTGGGGGATTCCAGCAGGAGGATGAAGGGAGGGAGGAAAGTAAGATCAGAATTTTTATTCCACAGGATCCCTTGCCATTGCAATTATTGGAGTTTGTTAGGACTCCTAATTAAAGGGCATTTGTCCTTTCATGCCAGGCTGCAATAAGTGACTTTGTCCAACATCTCACTGTCTTTATCCCAACAAGTTGGGAATCATGACAGGCCCAGCTATCGCTACTATAGGTTACAACATGGTTCCTTGTGGTTTCTTTACATTGACTCATTTGGAAATAATCCTTTGTAAGTAAAACTTCCTCAAATTAGGCAACATTCTATTGTTTCTAAATGTACTCTGATGAATACACCACTGGTACATGGAAATTATTAGAGATGTAATTGAAATCTACATCTCAGATACTGCATTCAACAACATCTCTTAATTTATGACCACCATTGTACTTCAAAGGATAATATCTAGGTAGAATTACTGTTGGCTGTTGCTCATCATCCTACCATTGGTTGCTCAGTTTTTTCTTAGAAAATGTTTTGAAAATCTAGACAACACAACTGTGCTGTTTTCTAGCAATTATGTCTGTAAGAGACATAGAGATTCACAAATATAGAGTAGATAAACAGAAATTTAAATGAGTTGGCTGTATTGAAATTGAAGAGTAATTCTATTAAAAGTAAAACTGTCAAGAAAAAATAATGGAGTTAATAGAAATCTGAGATGAGTTGAATGTTACACTTTACTTTTGTATAACTTATACATGAGAGCAATATGAATAGTGTTAAATCAAACTGTATATACTTGTATCCAGTATTCCATATCAATATTTCATTAAACTATGTATTCTTTTTTCCTAAGGAAATGAGCTACCTAAGACATTTAAAACTCTGTGCTAATCTTTTTTAAATAAATTTGTTCACATTTATCTTTACCTTACAGGATTTTTATATAGCCAGAGTATATTTTCTTCCTGCAAATGATCCAGAAAGGGGCAATATCACTTACTGGCTATGAATCTAAAGCATTAGGTACTCTATGTGTACTGTCTTATTGAAGTCACAAAATATCCATGTAAAATTATTGCCTCTTTTAAAAGATGTGGAAACAGAGAAGAGCTAAATTAATTGTCCAAGGTTATCAATATGTTAATAAAATATGGTCATTCATTTGACTCTAAAACTTCAATACTATCATCTATACCACCTGACTATAGATAACATAATTCCATATATTCAATCATAACTCTCTCAAGTATGTGTCTTAGAAAACCGTAAATAGATGCAATTAGTGTACCTTATCCTAATTTATTCATTTTAATATAAAATTTTAAGTAATTGACAATATTTGACCCTAAATATGTTTACCTTAATAAGGCATAAAAGCTTTATTAACTGGATTTAATATTGAATGAAGACATCACTTATCTGATGATAGTGCCAAGTATAACCCCATGGCCTGAAGCCTCATAATACTTTGTTTTAAAGGTGTGAACAGATGAATTTAAAGGTGTAGCAAAAGCCAACTGCTTTTCAAATCAGTTGAAATTCAAATCATCATCTAGTCCTTTTAGTAAAATCATCTTTGGCTGCATTCGTTTCTAAAGGGAAAGTTCAGAAGAGTTGTTGAGGCTTTTTTTTTTCCTCCCTTAATATAAGCCTCCTCAATGAAAAATTTCTAACATCTCTGGGCTCTGGATAAAATTAATCTATAAATTTCTGTCACTTTAGTTTCATTTGCTATTATGAGAAAATACCATTGGAAGAATAATTTAAATAAAGAAATATCAAGCATTAATAGTAAAAAGCAATAGTCCATGCTTTAGAATACAAATGATGTAATTGTGAAGAGAAAAATATCCTATGCAATGCACCCTAAACCTAACACCATGCTGTTTGCCATATATGAAGGTTCTGCTCTTCCTAAAATTGTAAAGATTAGTTGTGTGGTTTCACTCTGTGCACAGCAGGGTAACCATATGCTCTAGAAAACTACATGCAAGGAAAGCAGCTTGTTGCAAAAGTGGGTGAAAATGCCCTGAAATAATTCTGAACAAGATAAAAATGTCTCTACATAGGACCATTTCTTCATATTCCAAAAGGCAGAGGAGTCTGCTTTGGCATCAGCTTTGAGCACAAATAGAAAGTCTAGCCCCTTCAAAATATTTTAACAAAGAAAAAGATTTAAAAGTCACATACGTCACATTCACTGTGACCGTCTCTTTCACAGGTAAAACAAGCTCTGGTAACCATTTGAGGAAATCAGCTACACGCAAAACTGTTTCATCTCTGATCTTTAAAGTTAAGCTTTTCCTTTTGATCAATTCAGTACATATTATTATCTTTCCTTATTTGCTCATTCTATTAAAAATGAGAAATCGTGTGTTAATATGATAATAAGCTGACAAGATATCTGATCAATGGTTACAGGTGAACAAAACAAAGTGGTTGAAAATCTGAAAAAAAAAAAAAAATAGGTTTCCTTAAAGTACTACTCAAAGGAAATAAGAACATTGAGATCAGAAATTCTTAAAATCTTTACATAGGACTAACTCAAAAGCATGGCTTGAAGGGTAGCATTGGATAAAAATGTTAAAATGGTTACTTGCAGATTTGCCATTTGTGAATAAAATAAACTTTCATTGTTTAATATTGTCATTCAAGTCCTCAGACATTCTGAGTACTTTTATCTAATACATTTTAAAAGTGCATAAACCTGTTAACAAGTAAATTCTAACATTTTATTTTTTCTCTTCTTTCGTCTTAAAGACAACTTATTTAACAAAATGTAAAATAATTAAAAATATAAAAATGTATTAACTGTTATGAATGACATTGCTTTGACAATTTCAAAAATGTGATGAAATAAGGTAATGGATAGAAAATAAGGATGCTATTCAATAAATATGTATTTAAATCATAAACTGGTACATTTCTGAACATGAATTATTAAATAGCCATAGTTATAAACATTGAACACAACTTTCCATTAAGTAACATAGTTAGGGAAAAGTCAAGAGAACAATGGAAAAAGTAAACAAAAAGTATGGCAGGATATTGATAAAGCATACAATGATCAATATTTATATGTAATTCTTCACCCCAAATGTTGATATTCCCCTGTTTTATGTATTCACTTTACCAATGTCAAAGTTCTCACGTCCAAAATAAATAAATAAAATGAATAAAATTAAGTAATTCTATAAGAATTCTATAAAACCAGATAATTTTTTTAAAGTTATAAATTCTAGAGTCTATTATTAGTTATGCTTAAAGATGCTATTAAAATAAGTACATTAGTGAGTCTTATAAATAAAGACCTGGGAATTCAAGCAGACAAATATAATTTCACCATATATATAAAATAAGAAAACAATGCTTAAAGATTAACTCCTGAGAATTTTTGATTCGGCAATCAACTTTTGCATACTTTTCTTTTTTCTCTTTATTTTATTTTATTCTTTTTTAATTTTTTTTTTTTTTTTTTTTTTTACTGTTTTACCTCCATCTATTAACCTTTCAGAGATTTGAAACATGGTAAGTAAAGAGAAACTAAACCCTGATGTTTTTTTCTCTTGTTATTTGATACATTGAAAAACAACCATTTTAAAGTATTGAATTTAGGGTAAAATTTAAAATTTAGAGCTAAAATTTGACTTGGTATTGATTTTCTTATTCATCTATTCCTTTATTGATCTTTCCAGTAAAACCATAATGAATGTCAATAGCTCAGCCATTCTTAAAGGTTGCCAGAACTAATTATTGTCATTAATATTGATTCAGAAAATCCATCTGCCTTAAAATATCCCTTCCAGTCATAAATTTCCCACCATTTGAGTCACTCTTATGGAATTAAAGTGTAGCTTTTACTATATTATCCGAGATAGCCTGTCAACATTGTTTTTATCCTAGTGGAAAACAGAAATCCTATGAGGAATAGACAGTGTTGGGACTGTGTGATAAATGTTGTTCTCTCTCCATGATGATCATCTTCATCTAAGTTCTTGCTACTTAATGTGTGAGCAAACCTAGAGATCTGTTAGAAATGCGAAATCTCAGCTCCAACTCCAATTCCGTCAAGTCACAACCTGCATTTAAACAAGACTACTAGATGATTCATGTCCACAATGAAATTTGAGAAGCATACTATAAGACCTATATTCCACGTAACTATCAACTGTTACTTGCACTTCTGTATATCTTACTGTTTTGTCCGATTGCACCTATTCACTTGAAATTTCTTCTTTAAATTCATGCTAAAGTGACTCCTTTAAAAATTACATTTGGTAATACATGTTCCCTGCTAAAGTCCACCAATGGTTTAGATAAAAATAAAGCTCATTTTTAAGGCCTAAAAGTCAAACGGTGTTGTTCCTACCTATATTTCCCACCTCATCTACCTTACTCTCCTCCCGGCGCATTGAGTACCAGAATTAGTGGGTTTTCTTTTTCTCAAGTTACAACTCAAGCTCTTTATAACTAACTGTTTTCTTTTCCTGGTGTGCTTTCTTCTCTGAGAAACTGCAAAGCGTAACTCCAAGAGCGTCTCTGTCTCCTTTCTGTTATTTAAGTCTCAGTTTAAATTTTAACTCCCCAAAGAGGCCTTTCCTTACCATCCAAACTAAGGTAGGAATCCATCTATCTTACCATCAGACAATTATTTACTTGTCTATTGTCTTTTTCTTCCTCACTTGAATATAAGTTCAATAAAGCAGGGTCTACTAAGTTTTGTTCAATACTGTATACCCAGCAATTGGAAGACAGCTTGGCACTCAGTGGATATTTTGAGAGAGAAAAAAAATTAAAAGAAAAGAATATGGAACAGAAAAATGTGAAAAGAAATAAAGAGAAAAAAGAAAAACAGAAAGAAAAAAGAAAGAATATAGAAAAATGAGTGAATAAATAAATAGTAGAATGTGGTGGTGAAGAGAGTAAGAATAGCACTGTCATCTGTTGTTAGAAATAACACTGCCTAAAAGAACAGCTAGGACTGGACCTCCAAATAAAGAAGCTTTGAAATTTAAGGCACAAATGTGGGCATTGGGCCCAGAAAAAAAAAAAAAATGTACATGTGGCTGATTTCACATTTAATGAGATAAATACATTGCTAATCTCTAAATTCCTTGATGGTAGCATTGGCTACTTCTGTGTTTGTTTTCACATTGGCTATAAATAATCATTAAAATAAGTACATGTCAGCTCAACACCAGTAGGGAATATAAAGTGATGGCAAATACATTAATTAATACATAATATCTCTCTATAGAGTCATAGACTTTTAGGATTAAAAGGGACAGTAACAATCATATTATTAAGATACTCTTTGATGCTTTAGTCATTTTTAAATACCCACTTTGTCCATTACAATCTATGCTTGAATGACTTTGAGAATTCACTGCTTCCAGTAGAACACAGTTTATATTTGAAAAAAAAAACAAAAAAACCTGAATGTTAGATCAGTCTTCTTTATAATAAACTGCTTTGCACTGTCTTATGGTTCCATACACTAAATTTTGCAACCTATGCCAGAGGACAGATTTAATCTCTCTTACACAGAACAACATATCAAGCATTTGAAGCCAGTTTTACCTCATCCTTCCTCACATGCCATGCTTGTTTTGTGGTAATTCTTTCTCATATAATTGACCTATAATTTTTCTCTATAATCTAATCTCCAAACTTTTCCTTTGGGAATAGAGACTATACAACATACTTTTGAATTTATCACATGCTTAGTGAAAGATAAGATGTACAATAAAACCCTGATAACTGATTACTTGCTGAGCATACATTAGTATCCATAAAAATATATTTACATGACTACTCATAAACTAACTCCCTCATTGTTATAATGCTTATTAAGATTTTAAAAACAACATGTTTTAGATTTAGAAATTTATACTTTATAAAAGTCTTAATAGAATATTTGAAAATAGTGTAAGTTTCTTGCAAACACTTGAAAACACTTAAAATATATTTTATGCATAATATAGCCTATTAGTGATGAGCACGTAATAGGCACCTAAAAATTGCTGCTTTCACACAATGCAGTTTTTGAGGTAGAAGAGTGTTACACCAGTTATTGAATCAAATTTGTTACATAGTAATCTTAACTTCTGACATAAACTGGCAATTTAATGTGAATATTAAATGTGTATAATCGTTTGCTGTTTTCTTATTTTTGTTGAGCCTTATAAATATTCAGATGAGCTTACTTGAAAACAATATAAATTATAGTAATAATAAAAAATTGCTGCTTCTTTGGATTAAAAGTGGTCACCTAAAATAAATGTTTTATGCTGAATTAACTGTTTTTACCTTAAACTTAAGAATAATAAATAATGTACTTATTTAAAAACTGTTAGAGTTTCTTTTAGGCTCTAGTTTTGGAGGAGAAAAGTCTATATCATATTCAATCTCAATTCAACATAATTTCATGTAACTTTATTAACCAAAGTAATATTCCACTGATATGGTCATTAGCATTAAATGTACTGTGGCATAACTGAGTATACTATGTCAAAACAAACAGTAGTAATGTCTATAAAAGCCCCATAACACCCATTTAATTCTGTAAGATGTTGTAGTTATCTAAGTTAAATTCCCATTGAGAAGTCCAATAAAAATAATTAATAATTATTATATGTGTATATGAAAACATTCCCAGAAGAATATATCCAAATTTTGTACTTAAAAACAGCAACTATCAAGACTGTTCTTTAACAGCTGACAGAACTTGTCCCCATATTGAAAAAATAATAGTAGAAATATAATTCTACTAAAGTCTCCAAGAAAAGCAATGCTAAAGTAAAATAGGGTGGATTAAACACATCTTAATTATTATTTAACATAATGAAATATGACAAATAACTCCTTGAGACAAGATACCCAATTGTGCTTATAATCTATGTTATTTCAACTTTAACATCACTTAGTGAAAGACCACATATCAGACACTAAATGAATCTTGAATGAATCAATACTAGTCTAGGACTATCAATACTAGTCTAAGACTGGATTTTTATACGGTCTCTGCCAGGCCATAATTTTCTCTACAAAATAATGATATTGTACTAGATGATCTGTAAGTTCCCATCTAATTCTAAAATAGATAATTCTGGAAACACAGGAAAATTTACTTGTCATTTCTAAAATCATATCATTACATAGGTTTTGCTATTTTCAAGTCAACGTTAGGTAAATTCCTTAAGTCTATAAAATCAAGCTTTAGAGTTTAGGGATTATTGAAAAAGATTTTTAAGTTAAATATTAAATGATATCAAAAGAGATCTTATAGCTAAGGCAGCAAATTATTCTGATGAATTTACAAATGTCACTAGATATATGTTATCTAATTTTAAACATCTGGATATTTTGTAAATAAAAAGTTAATTATTTTTAAGCTTACTTGTCTTAATGTGTATCTTCCTTCAAATGTAAACAATTTATTTATTTTCGTTACAGGCTATTCTGCCTAAATACCCACTCAAACCATTTTCAATGAGTCTTAGTAACATAAATATAATCTACTAGTTTCAAATATTTATTCATTTTTCTTCCTTTTTTTTTTTTTTTTTTTTTTTTCTGGGGGGGCTCTGTGCCCAGGCTGAAGTGCAGTGGCCGGATCTCGGCTCACTGGAAGCTCTGCCTCCCGGGTTCACGCCATTCTCCTGCCTCAGCCTCCCAAGTAGCTGAGACTACAGGCGCCCACCACCACACCCAGCTAATTTTTTTGTATTTTTATTAGAGACGGGGTTTCACCGTGTTAGCCAGGGTGGTCTTGATCTCCTGACCTCGTGATCCACCCACCCTGGCCTCCCAAAGTGTTGAGATTACAGGCGTGAGCCACCACGCCTGGCCTCATCTTTCAATAATTAGTTCAAATATTCTCTGAGCAGCGCTCTTTGATTCATATTTAGAGGTTGTTAGTCCCTCTACTGTAATTCAGTAACATTCTAAAAGTGCTGCTATGCAAGTGTTTCTCATAATAAATTTGTGATTATTCTTTTTATTTAAAGTTATGTAGACTGTTCTATGGCATAGATTGTATTGTTCATTCTCATATACCTGCTATCCAGTACAATGTCATGCACATCACAAGAGTCAATACGTATTTTGTGAATAAAATGAAAATAACAACCATCCTATGACGCAGGTGTTCTTAGCTAGAGTTGTGACTTTGGGAATTGAACTTACTGCTCAAGATCATAAAGCTAACAAGGAGCAAAGTATAGTCTCAGCCTAGTTCTTTGACCAAAACTCAAAGTTGATAGTAAGCATTTTTTTTTTTAATCTTTCCATTGGGAGAAAATACCTAAGACTTTAAGGCACTTCTGATCATTACTATGTTTAATGCTTATAATAACCCTGATGTAATATTATGATACTACAAAAACTACTTTGCAAATATAAAAATTGAGCTATAATTGTTCATTTGACCTGAACAAACTCTCACACATAGTAGTTGGCAAAGGTGGACTAAAATTCAGTCAATAAATATTAAATTCTCATTTTGAGGACTATTGGACACATATACAGCAAAGTGTGGTGTGGTGTTAATATGCATTTTTAAGAGATCTAAACCAACATTATTTATTTTCTTTCTCTTTTGCTTCTTTTTATCTCAATGTACAAAGAATCTTCAAATGGAGGAGACTGGAAATAATTTTCTGTTACTGAGAAAAAGTAGAACCTTAAAAAATTAAGATAATTTAAATTATTGATGTTTTAACTATAATACAATAGGAAAATTAATTGGAATGGTACCCTATAAAGAACTGAAAATACATTTGAGAAATATTTCAAGTGTTTCCAGATTATTCATTAATTTTACAGTTGTTATTTAAATAAAATAGTTATAGTGATTGACTCTATACACATGAAATACAAAATACTGTGTCTAATCCATGTTTTCTATGTGTTTATAATAATACTGATGTCAATTATTAATATATGCCCCAGTTTATAAAAAGAGATAAATTGGGAACCATTAATGATCAAAAGACATTTTAAAACTGAAAGTTTAACTGTAATGTGAATTTAAAAATTAAAAATATTAAATTATTATGTACTGCAAAATAGCATGAACTTGCAGACATCGACTATGCTATAGTAATCTCTTATATTTCGTTTTACACTGTAATTAACTTTAGCAAAATAATATCCATTAGAATATTTTTCATACGACATTTTTGACTTTATAATTTTCTAATGGTTAATCATAAAATTATTTTGATTTTATAATTGTTCAGGGGCTATAAGCAAAGCCTTTATATCCAGTTCCATTTTGTGAATTTTGAACTACTAAAACAATAAAAGTAATATATTATTATGGATTAATGACGATATTGTTGCCTTTATTTTTAAAAAACTGGCATAACTGTGACAAAATGTAGTTACCTTTAACACTGAAATATGTAGAGATTTCATTATTTTGAAGAAGGTAATTTCAAGCCTTTAATTTAAGTGAATTTTCTGGCAAGTGAAATTGTAAATACTTATTCATTAGTTTGATAACTATTTTTTTAAAAATATCTATTGGTCAGAAACTGTACTAAGTACTGAAAATGCAGCATGAATAAAACGCATCCATTCCTTGTTCTCAGACAGTTTAAATATTACAGGAAAAGTTATAGGGCTGATGATTACAAATGCCTTTTATAACAATGGCAAGTTATAAGAAGAATACCTAACCTTCCTAGAGGTAACAATTTAAGCTAAATCTTGGAAAGGAAATTAGAATTATGTGGTTAAAAGGAACAAGGATTAGCTTCTCAGAGTACCTTTAGGGAGAAAAGAATACAGTGTTTGACTAATTAAAATAAATTGTGTTTTGCAAAATAATAGAGTGATTGTGAGAGTTACATGAGATGAATTTGGAAATATGGAAAAAACCCAGATCATGTAGTTTCCTGTGGGTCCTCACCAAGTCTCTACTTTACTCTTAAAGGCATTGAGAAATCACTGAAAGCTTCAAAAGAGTCGAGTTAGATGACTGGATTTTTATTTATAAAAGTTCATTTTAACTACATTGTGGATAATAGATTAGAGGAGTACAATTTTTTTTTTTTCTGAAATATCTAAAAAAAATTTTTGGGTTGTTTACCAACTTATTGAAAAAGTAACTTAAAAGGCTCACTCTCTGCATACACACTATAACTTCTTTAGTACTTTGATCAGAATTCATTTTACAAAATCTATCTTGTACAACTAGAATGGGTTTCTCTATGTCCTCGACTCTATTGCAGTGTCCTGCAGGAACGGGTCATGCATTATTTATCTTTATTTCCTCTAGAACAGAATCTGGTACTGAGTAAAGATTTTAGTCATTGTGTCTGAGCCAAAATTATTATTTTCAAAATAATACTGGTTTGATGTCAGCCATTTCCAGTTTAGAAATTTAGACCCGCTGGTAATCAAGTCTTAGAAGATAGTTTCATAACTAAGGGCATAGCTATATTTTGAGAACTTTAGTAAACCCTAAGCAATAGAATAATAGGTTTCCTCTACTGTTAACACTGATATTTTTGCCCATAATACTAAGAGATTATGTCTAGAGTGTAATAGATAAGTAGCAAACCAAAATCACTGAAATAGTAGTGAGAAGAAGAAACAGAAGAACCAATTTGAATTAAAAGAGATAGGTGATAAAAGTGTAACAATTTAAGTCACTGTCAACAATGATGAATACATTAAAAATGTGTTCCATATAATGTTTTACATCTAATTTAAAAAATAAATGAGGAATACATTTCCAAGGTACATGGCACCACTGAATGCATATTAAATTCAAAATCACCATTTTGTAAAGAATATGGGGAAAGGTAAAACAGGTATCAATCTCTCAAACAGCGCTAGGAGCTTATGATAACAACGGGGAAAGTTTGAGCACTGATTTGGAATCTACTCAGGAAGTACTCTTGATGCTTAATTAAAATTTACTTGAAGAAACTTAAAAATTTTATATGGAACCATTTTAAAATTATTTAATTTAATTTAATAGTTGACTATCACCTTTTCTATTTTCAGTCTGAATTATTTTTCCAAGTTACATAAAATTTTAATTTTTAACCACAAAGTGTCTCACACCACTTGATGGCAAACTTTGGCTAAAGCAGAAATAGTATTATTAGTTGGTTTTACGATAAACTTATGTCAGAAATTATCCTCCTTCTATATGATGGGTAATAATAATTTCCAGGTAGCCTACCAATATTAGCTCGTGAAGTTTTCCAAAGAGAATGAAAAAATAGTTTTTAACATTTTAATATAATTTTACCTACTTAAATTTTCTAGTAATAAGACAAAAATTGTTTACTTGATTGTGCAAATCAAAATTTTAACACGGTCCCTATATTCTTATGAATGAATATTTATAATAGGAAAGTGAATACGGAATCAAGGTGATATTGATTTAATCTTTTTGAGAAGACTATTACCAGTTAAAAATTCATTTTAGAATGTGCCTCGTTAAAGAGAATCAAAGTAAGTACTTTCAGTACAAATTCTAATGGAAACAAACTTCTGAGATATTTTTGTATGATTTTCAATTAATGTATGTAAAGATGTCTTGATTTCTATCCTTCTTGTGCTCTAGGTATTGAATGGCTCCCCATTACTTAAATCATGGTCTGTATAAACCATTCCTAATCACACTACAAAAACCATAGTCAGTTTAGAGAAAATATTTTGATATCTTTGAAATGTAGCAGATATTTTATACATGAAATATGTTCAATTAATGTTCTTACTGATACATATATTGATATAATTAAAGACCTTTTATTCTTTTACACTACATTGAATTTTTTTCCTAAACTTCTCTATGACACTTGCCACCAAGAAACAGAAAAATGTGTTTTCTAGACTTCTTTATTTTGTAAAAGGTAGGCTTATATTAATTGAGTAGAAAATTACCAATGTATGATGTGGTTTTATGTCATTTTTCTCTAAAAATAAATTTGACACTTAAAGACTACTTAAATTTTGGAGCCATAATACCAATGAATAGCTGTTACCTTTTCAAAATGGAAATCTTTCAATGCAATCATACGGGTCAGGCAAAGAATAAGCTATGTAAAATGATCACCAGACATAGCGTTTCTATGTTTCCCAATCAAGCTGTACATATTCTCAAGTACTAACTAACATTTGCATAACATAAAAATATCATGCAAACGCCAAAAATTACTACATGGGATAAATCATCTATGGGTAAATATATGCACTTATTAATCAAAACTGGCTACTTTATTTTCCTGTTTCATGAACATCATAACTGGTATGGAATAATAATAGGTATTTGGTATTTGTTTTTACTGTCCTGTTTATGAATTATGTCTGTTCAAATTTTTCCCCCTCCCTCTCCAACATTTGCATTGACTATGACTTATTTTTAAATTTCAATTTCTATGCTTTCAAATTATTCCAGTTTTTGGTGTTACTATCCATATTTTTCAGCTACTGCAAACTTTTTCTTTTGCTTTCTACATCTTGGCTCTCTTTCCACTCATTCTCTAATTAGAATCATTACCAAAATATAGCTTTGGCTGTAACTAAATGGGCACAAGTAAAATAACATCCAATACCTCTATGAGTAACAACTGCAAGCTCTTTAGTTCTTTCTATCTGTTCAGCATGTCTTGGTCTTCTCCTGGTACTTTGTGTATCTGCTTGATGAGGAGAGAGCCCGTCCTTGGACGTGTTGGGGTCCAGACCTGAATTTCTGAGACTTGTAACTTGCACTCGCTGTTCCTCGGAAAGTCTATGGATGGTGACAGCTGTAACACTGGATACAGTAACATCTGCAGGTGTGCTAGCAACAGCAAGAGCACCAGTGGTAGTCCTGTTATGCTCCTCTAACTCACCAGTGGAGGTAGTGTGGGTCAATGTAGAAGAACCTGTGGGACACAGTAGCACTAGATGCTAACTTTTTCTTTTAAATTTTGTTTATTTTTTCTGATAAGTTTAATCAGTCATATTCTCTTCTATTACCTTAAGGATAATCAACATGAAGAGGCAAAACACAAACACGCCAGTAAATCGTGAAGCACACTAGATCTGTTGGTTTGTTTGTATCAACCATTCTATGGATAGATATACACACAAAATACACCACATTTTAACTGTAATACATTGAAGGGAGCAGGTAAAAGAATAAACCCTTTATGTGGCCCTGAATCAATCTTCTAAAAAAATCTACAGATGAATTTCAGCAACAAATGCCTGGCAAGTGTCAGGTTTTGATGGAATGGGTAACTAGGTAACCACACTTTTCTCAAAAGTATGCTTTGAATAGTCTGCCATATCTCTTCAGAAATTCTGGGAAAAACATCAAAATTTTGTATTTTAAGACAAGCAAGTGAAGAAAAGAGAATTTAAAATCAAAGCCAAAATGAAAACAAATGATGGGAAAAAATGAGACACTAAAATAACCACTATATGACAATGTCTTTCTTAACCTCATTTGTCGTGAGCTCTCTAA
The DNA here is from genome assembly GCF_000951045.1 of Mandrillus leucophaeus. Taxonomy (NCBI): domain Eukaryota; kingdom Metazoa; phylum Chordata; class Mammalia; order Primates; family Cercopithecidae; genus Mandrillus; species Mandrillus leucophaeus. Next base: position 3,546,253 of record NW_012102465.1, on the reverse strand, counting down.
GTACCTTAGAATTTACTGAGTTTTTAAAAATCAGTTAATAAGTTTTACTATTTTTACATAATGTTTTAGTTTAACCAATTCTGAACTAAATAAAATTAAGCAAATTATTTAATTTAGAAGTGGTTGAAAATTAACTATTAGTAAACAGCATGGAAATTTAATTCATACACACTAGTTGTAACTATTGGTTGGGAATTTCTAAATATCTCATAAGCATTCCATAGTGTGTATATATGTGAATGTGTGTGTGTATAATATTACCACATTTTTATTCTAATTAAAGATTTTTTAATAATTTAAAAGTATGTATTCAAAGTGTCAAACTAGGGTTTGCTTTTTCATTTTACTTTTTTTTTTTAAGGTTGTTCTTAGTGGTTCATAATACTTACATAATGAAAAAAGTAACTTTATAAAAGAAGCATAAAATAGAATGGGAGTATATTAAAAGGACCTTGACAACTAAAGTCCTTAACAGAAACAACAGCAACAACAAAAATTATTGAATTTTGGAGTTGCAGCTACTAATTAGGAATCATAGTTAGATCCTGGTTGGAAAACTTCTGAATATTTTCTAAAGCCAATGAGTGGTATATATTTTTATACATTTTTCTTCTCAACATTTCAAAATTCTGTTACCAATGTTTAATTAGCTATTTTAGATAAAAATGCATAGGGATATTTTAACCATTCTGAAAGAGTAAACAAAAGCAATGTCAATATGGTTTGAGAATACTCTGCCTTTCTTTTTTTTTTTTTTCCTCTTCTGCTGTAGGCAGGTGATTAGTAGCACTAATAATTCTGCTTTCTGCCTTAAATTCAAAAAGGAAGAAAGGAAGTCAAACCTGGAGCCCCTCATGCATAGGCAAACAGAAAAGCCCATTTCCGCCCCTAATTCTTCCAGGTTGAGTCATCATATCTGAATTTGATGTAGAAATTCAGAAGTACTAAATGATTATTGTATTTTGAAAGAGCCAAAAGTAAATAAGGTATGATTATCAAATTATTTTAAATATTTTAATATGTTTTTAAGCATGAATCAGAAAGCTTCTATTCAGTATTTATCCAAGTTGTTTTGTGAATAACCTATTTCATAGATCAGAATCTACGAAGTTCACACTGGTTATATAAATCAGACTGCAATATTTAGTCAGTTAATATTTGATAATAATTTTTAATCGCATAGTTAAGCAATAACTATGCTTGCACTATTAAAATACAGTAATTGAACTCATGGTAAACTGTACATTTGTGATGCACAGTTTCATACATACATCACGATGAGCTCATGTGCTCATTACTATGAAACTTGATCCATATTATTCGCCTAGAGAGTTTAATTGAGTCTTTTATTTTTGAGAGGAATGTGAAGTCAGAGTAAAAACTAATACTTTAATATTTTTATAAACTCATCATAATTTCCCAACTTTCAGGTTTAATTTTAATAAAAGAAACTATTAACTATAAACATATGTTGGTAATTATAAGATAAATTTATGAGAAATAATGGAATTTATACTATATCACATGCCTGAGCATGCCTACCTTTACTAAAGGGATGGATTAAATTATCATATTCCATCAGATTCGTTATGATTAATCTCAAATAATCTCCTGAATTTGAGTCAATAAATCTGAGATAATCCTTATGAACAGGCGTAGGGGGCTTAGGCTGCTTCTCTAATCACTCAAGACCTGCAGACCAAATCCAAACACCCACTTTCTTGAAGACTTCGGGGGATAAACACAGTTCCAGACCAAATTTTGGAATTATAACTGGTCTTTGGTAATGTCTAGACCCAGAGTTTTCTAGCAGTTCCAATCTTAAAATATTTAGCATAAGAGCTATACTTCCCACCAACAGTGATGATGATTCTGTAGTATTCCCTTAACCTAAATGCAGGACAGTGTTTAAGGCTGAAATAAAGCATTAAACCTCAGAATTTATTTAATAATCATAATCTAACCAGATATGTATTCCAACCAGGTATTTTACTAAACAGTTCTTATGTTTTACTTATATAGTGTGTTCATATTCTTTCCACACCATACTGGGATGCAAGCTTCCTGAAGGCTAAAATTTTTGTATATTGATTTCACTGATGAATCCCTGGCTCCTAGAACATTGCCTGGCACATAGTAGATGCTCGAGAAACATTTATCAGATGAAATAATAAATAAAGAATGAATTCAATAGGACTAAAATCAAATTAGCAATAATAAAAAGATACATTTCACAAATGGAATATGATTATAATTTTTGCCATGCAAAAGTCACATTTCAAGCAGTGACAAGAATGAAGAGCAATTTCAAAGCAGGGGAAACATAAAATTTTGGTTTTAACTTTCAAAAACATCACTTTGAAAAAGTGTGGAATCTGAACATTAAGTTGCATAAGTAATAATTACTTCAAAATTTTTGTTATTATTTCCCAAACAAAAGTTTAGTCTGTTAGTATAAAATAGATTTACGTAGAATATTCAAAATTGTGTAGAATTAAAAGGGGATATATCTCATGCTTACAGAAAGTATAAATGCATCTAAACTTAGTTAGATGTGCTTGATACATACAGTGGAACTATAAAGAAATAACACTGATTTCCTTTTTAAGGTAATAAAGTCATCCATTACCATAAAGTTATGTCATATATTGCATTTACCATTTTATTTTAATATAAACGATTTGAAATACTGATATTGGTAATATTTTAAATTGGTGTGTATGAAACACGGACTTTTAAATTGTCAAAATTCACCACTTAACAGTTTTAAATTACTCAAAATTTTTGCGTACACAACTATTTTATTAAGTAATTGCCAATGCTGGAAAAAGCCTTAGAATTATGTATAGCAGTAATTCAATATTAAATATACACATAGCTATCTAATGTTAAAATGATATTTTACTTTCATTTATGGAAAAAATTAAGTATGCTATACAATTATGTAAGCATTGTCTGATAGCATAGTTAAATGTATATATTACAAGACATAAAACTCAAAGGAAGAAAATGTACATTCAGAAAGCTCATTCTTCATTTGACATCAAATGATATATACAAGGTGTAGTTTATGACAATTAGATTATCCTGTCATTAAGTTACTTGAGAAAAATTTAAAAATAAGATGTTCACAATATGAAAACATACCTGAAATATAATTTTAATAATACTATTTAACAAAACATTCCTGAACTAACAAAAATAAAATAAAAATGATTTACATATATAAACATGCTTCACTATGTCATAACTAGATGTCATCTTTGAAATTATGATGATGGAAAATCACGTTACACATGTAAGTTGGAAATTCTATTTAATAGTAATGCTACAATGTGAAATCTGAAACTTTATTATGTGTTTTCAAAAATTATTTGAAAGTTATTAATTTTAACAAAATATGTACCAAATAATACCTCATGATAGAATTTGAACTTTGATGAAATTTTGATTAAATTTTTTGTCCTATAGTTTTACAATTTTATGTTGTTTCTTTGTAATTATTTTCTAACTCATTACCAAAATAAAAAGCAGAATATATTGCTAGAGATATGCGTGGATGACCCAAAATACATAAGAACATGTAAAAATAACTGCATATTCAAAGAAGTTTCTAGGTACTTATGTTTAGTACATTACTGTATGTAAATTAGTTTAATATATTCTGTTCCTTTAATTTTAGTGTTTCATATGAAACATTTGAATGGAAATTTAACAAAATAGTAATAATTTTGTGACATTGTGATATGTAATAAAGTAAAATGCCATAAATGTTTAACATTAAAACATCCAAAATAAAAACTATGTATACACAAATAACACCAACATAAAGTCTAAGTACTATGACTAATTTGATTCAAGCCATCATCTGGATAGTCATTAGCATATGTAATTCAATGTTTGTTATATTTTTTCTTCTTTTCTTTAATATGACTTCTGTGAAACTTATAGGAAAACATACCAATAAATGAGGACACTTGTAAACTAATTGAATATGAGGGTATAAAGTGAAACAAAGCTCTGATTTGTTACATTTTTAAAAATTCACAGTTTTCATTAAGCATATGCTAGCTGAGAAAATAATTGAAATATTTTGCATTTTAAAAAGTGTTAATTTCAGTATTTTAAAATCTGGCTACCCTAGTATTAAATAGTTTAAACTGGTAGATGGGTGCAAACTATGAATATGGAATTTAGAAAAGAGATGGATTAACTGGAAGTAACCCTTAAAACTGTAGGAGAAATAGAAATGTTTTACCTTTGATTAATTGTTATTAAGTATAAAATTATCTTTCTGACTAGGAGAATTTTAAGTGAATCCCGGAAAAGAACTAGTTTATAATTTTCAAAAAATATATATCTATATTGGTCTTACAAAATTTGATCTCAAATCAAAATGCTGTATTTATGTTGAAACTTCATAAGATTAAAATCTTAAAATATATTACTCAATAATACAATATAGTCCAGATTGTAAGAGGCATATCTAAGAAAAAAACTACAGCAATTAAACTATGAAATGACAATGCAAAATTGGCTGTCACTTGTGCCCAGATTTCTGAGAGGTTAAAGTAAAAAGAAGTTCATCTTAGTGATGTAAGAAAAAATTCAGTAATTCATGTAACAGATTTTCTAAGATTAAGGATAAATAAATGGGTAAACACTAATTTAAAAATATAATTGAGTTTAAATACATATAACCTTTCTGAGTTTACTGACATATTGATATATGTTTATTTTTATGTTATATATTTTATTCAAGTTTATAATCATTAAACAGGAAACCAGTATTAAATTTCACATTTGGATTTGCTGTCATTTATCATATACAAGTGGTCTTGATGATATAATATGCAAAATGAATGAATAAATAAATAATATATTTGCAATTAAATCTGAAACTGATGATAGTAAAATTTGTCAGTAAATGTCGTGGTACATCTACTAAAATCACTTTGTGACTAAATTAATGATTGTAAAACAAATATTAACGAATTATACACTATCCCACAATGTTTATATGCAAGATAAGGATCTCAAATTATGAATTGCTAGAAATTTTAATAAACACACATGCCAAGCAACCATAAATACCTTTTTAAATGAAATATGGAAATATCAAAACTTTTAGAAAGACTTAAGGAGACTACAGTTTTGGTCAACCATGGCAAAACAATACACACACATAAATGTATGAATGCTATATTAAATATCACAGTTTTGCCCTAAGAAGGAGCATGGATAGACATCTCATTTCTTAGTACAAAAAATATAGTAAGAGTGTGCTAGGGAAAAGCTATTTTAAATACAGAGTTTAAGAATCTTGAAGATAGTATCTTTCTCTCAAAAGATCACTTCTTGCTTCACCCAGTTGATTAAGACAAATTTGCAGAATTAAAGTTCAGAGTAGTATCACTTTAATTTTTTATGCATTTTGGGAGTTTCTCTGACATGTAGTAGTGCATCAGAGGTGTCATTTTTAAATTTAGATATGCAAATCCACAAAATCACACACCACTTGCAGAAATAAATTTCACACAATACAAACTGAATTATTTTTGTGTAACTGAGTATAATAGTCTTATAAAGTCACAAAAATGTCAATAAATGTTGAAGACCTAGGTTTTAAAAGAAGATTCATGTCATCATTGTTACATTTCACAATAAGAAGAGAAAAGAACAGGATGTCCCTCTACATCTTTGTACAACCATCAACCAGAATCCTGAATTTTTAGAGCTCTTTGTTGAGACACCTGTCATCTCTTAACTAGAGTAAAAGCATTTGTCATTCTGGGATTCCCCTAAACAAACAAAATGAAGCTTCACACACACTTGTTTCATTTATTTCCACGTAAAATCTTGTGGAACAGCTGGCAGCTCTCATGGAAGAATATTTTATTTCAAGATGTCATGTCAGGAGCACCTCATTTTCATAGCCTTGTTTTCTCTGACAATCCTTGCCTTATTAATATCATTTGAAAGCAGAGAGCATGTCTTACACAGGTTTATCCCCTATTTCCAACTGAATATTTGATAAGTATGTGAGGAGAGAATAAATTAGTAAAAATGTCTAAATATAGTATCTTCTTTCTGAATAATACAAATGTTTTGTATTTAATTAATATGTATTGATGGTAAAATTTATTTTTCAGGATATAAACATAAGTAAAGAATTGGATCTGTTTAGATACACCCAAATAATGCAAAACACATTTATAACATACTTTTATATTTCCTGTGCTAGAATAGAGGTATGAAAAAGAGGAAGAAACATCTGACACATAGAAATTAATTCTTCATTTATGTTTTCTAAAATGAGAGTATCATTTCTCCTATCTGTTTCTTCTATCTCCCAATATTCTTTCCAAAAACACAAAACCTGTATTTTACAATGATAGTATTTGTTTATTTTGAAAGAGAATAGAGAAAAGTAAAGAAAATATGTAGATGAGGTTACCTTTTATACCAATAATGATTGAAAGAAAAAATAAGAGTGGTCTTTATCCTAACATACTCATCATATCCCTGGGTCACAGCTATCTTCATTACCTGAATGTATCCCTGTTTATCCTTTGTTTTCTTCCATAGTGCCTGGCCTTTAAGTTTGGGGCCTATGGAAGTGTCATCATTTTTCATTAATTGTAAATGTTCTTTACTGCCTAAAATATATAGAAGATTGCTTTTATATATGTGATATGATTTAATGGGAACCAAGAAACTATCCTTAACCCCTACATCTTTCTCTCTGTGTACCTCAACGGTGTTAAAAGATGTTCTTAAGAATTAAGTATAGCCCACCAAAATTATTCTCTCATAACCAGACAAATAACTTTTTGGTAGATAGAGGGCCATACTAGAGTAATTGTTTAACTATTCCACTTTAATTAGTTTATTATTAAGTTTTCTTCTCCTTACAAAAAATACTTGGGGAAATTTTAGAGATACGTGCTTTGGGGAGAAGTGTGAAGTTTGCCATAAGATCATTTAGTGATTTTTATTGAGGCATTTATATGACTGTTACGTAACTGGAAGAGTAGGGTTCATTATTAACAGCTCTGGTGTAAAGAAGGTGTGGGTGGCTAGGAAGGGCTGCCATTCTGGAGGAAAGACTATTATGGTGTTGATTGTGGAAGGGTTGCTGAGCAACTGGTAAGAAGCTGCATAAATATGCTCAAGTAAAGCAGTCTAATAAGAAACACAGGCCAAAAACATCTTACTTTCCTGCAACATACATTCTGTAGAGCACTTGGTATTCTGTAGCAGCAAATTAATTAGTAGGATGAGTTATTTTCTTGAAAATAAATACCAATTTTGGCTTAGAAAAAAACAGCATGTTGGTGGGGAAAAATAAACTTCAGAAATGGTAAGAATATACAGAGTCTATCATCAAAGCTATCATTAACCTAAAGCAAATATATTGTATATTAATATTATATATGGGGTATCACATACAATTATATATTTGGATATTTATATTAGTCCATATTTAGAGATAAATATATTTCTTACGTGATTATTATGCTAATTTTCTTTACAGAAATACCTTTCATTTAAAGAATATAAGTAAACAATAAACGAACAAACAAAAACTGTCTTTTAATACCATCAACAAACAAGAGTATGAACACCAATATATACATCATTTATATTTGACTTCAAGTGTGCTTCGTTTCTTTAGTTTTATTAAGGCAACAGATGATGTTAAAATTTAGCCATAAAACATAGATATCTGACCAATAAAGATCTCAGAAATCATGTAGTTTTATGTTATAACATCTGACCAACTGTCTTTGACTCTTTCTACTCTAGAAGTAGAAAATTTGATCCTCAGGGTGACACAAATGAGAAGGTTAATTAGAGCTTCCTTCACTCAAATCTTCCCTGGAGGAGAGACAGATAAGTCTGTTGTTTAATTAGAAAGAAATTCCATCAAATTTGGAACAGAATATATTTGGAAACACAGAAATAAAGTGGGTGAAATATGAAGGAAGAGATTCAGCAAACTACTTCTGTTTTACATATTTGTACCTATTGAAGAAACAAACCCTACCTTGCATTCATTCCAAAAAAATGCAAATATTATACGTGAATCTTTCTAATGCCCTACTTTTTCTACACCAATTAGAATGGATATTTTTCCTCTTTCTCTATGTTTCAATAGCATTCTAAACATCCTAACTTTAAAAGGTATTATATTCCATACTCTCTTTACCTCATCCTTGCTATTTCACAAACACAAATGAAATGACTATTATACTTTAGATACATGATATATTATGATAGATAGATAGATAGATAGATAGATAGATAGATAGATAGATAGATAGATAGATAGATAGACACAGATGATAATCTTCACCCCTGTCTTTCAAGCAAACAGTCTAATAGCTATTTAAAAAACAATCAGAACAATGTGATATGTTTAATAGAGGATACAGTATAACTAGGAAAACACAGCTTTAGAAGCTCTTAGATTTGCTTACACAAACCAGGAAGACTTTCTAGTTGAAGAGACATTGGCATTGATCTTAAAGGATGAGCAGATTTTGCCTGATACATGAAGGATAAAATAACATTTTAGTCAGAGGTAGCAGCTTAGAAAAAGTGCAGTAGAGGAAAAGGCAAGACATATTCAGAAAACTGCAAATTATTTGGCATGGCAGGAATGAAGAAAGCGAAATAGTAGGCACCGAGACTTGAAAAGCCAAAACATTTCAACTTAACTTGAAAAATGAGGCATCACTAAAGTACATAAAGCATGAGATTGATAACAAGATTGGCACTTTAGAAAGAATGTTCTTGCTATAATGTGAACAAAGTATTAAAGAGCTATATGGACTACAGCAGGGGTCGCCAACCCCCAGGCCACGGACTGGTACCAGTCCTTGGATGTTAGGAACCTGGCCACACAGCAGAAGGTGAGCAGTGAGCAAACGAGTAAAGCTTCATCTGTGTTTATAGCTGCTCTCCATTGATCACATTACCTACTAAGCTCTGGCACCTATCAGATCAGCAGTGGCATTAGATTCTCACAGGAGCATGAACTACTCATGCAAGAGATCTAGGTTGCAAACTCCTTATGACAATCAAATGCCTGATGATCTGTCACTGTCTCCTATCACCCCCAGATGGGACCACCTCTTTGCAAGAAAATAAGTTCAGGGATCCCACTACTTCTCCATTATGGTGAGTTGTATAGTTATTTGATTATATATTACAATGCAATAATAACAGAAATAAAGTACAAAGTAAATGTAATGTGCTTGGATCATTCAGAAACCATCCCTACCCTCACTCTGTGGAAAACTTGTCTTTCACAAAACCAGTCTCTTGTGTCAAAAATGTTGGGGACTACTGGACTACAAGCGAGACAAACATTTAACTGCTTCAACCACATGACTGAATATTTTGCAACAGAGTTGCTAGATTTAGCAAATAAGAATATAGAATACTCAGTTAAATTTAAATGTCACATAATCAACAATTGTTTTGTTATTTTGTTTGTTTTTAGTATAACTATATCCTGTACAAAACTTGGGACACATTTTGAAAAAATATTGCTTCATTTTTTATCTGAAATTAAAATTCAACTGGGAATTCTGTATATTATCTGGAAACTCTACCTTGATACTAATTTAGACTTACAAATTCTGAAAATTTTCTACATACCAAGTAAAAACTAGTAACAAATATTAATCCTTTCAATGTAAGTATTATTTGATTGATCCTGTGAAAACATTTGGAATGACACAGAATGGGCATGATGACATCACAAGGACATCTAGGCAAAACTCATACAAGCATCATTTTATTGAATGAGAAACGGAAAGAAGGCAAGTTGAATATAGTGTTCTAAGTTATTTTATTACACATATATTTAAGTCTACAACCATTTTAGTACTAAAACCATCGAATGCTCTAGTCTTATATTCATTATAAAAATGCACGTTCTATACTTGAGGAAAAAATTCATATTGAGAATTAAATCCACAGATTTACATATAGAAAAGTCAGCTTTCTGAAAAATTATTCAATCCATGGAAAATTGAATGGAAGATATTTCCAGCAGAACTTATTGCTCTTTGAATTATATACAGACACTATAGGTGGCAACAAAAACTGAATAGTTACCCAACCTCACAATATCAAGTAATACTTTTTGACCTGTTAGTCTTTTTTTATTCAGGAAATAGAAAATATAAAATGGAAAGTAAAAAATTCAACATTCTCAATAGATAGATAATCAGGTAGATACGGATATAGATATAGATAGCTTCTATGTGTTTCCCTCATTTCCTCTTGCATATATGAGACTATATATCTGTGTGTATATATGTATATATCTATATCTATGTGGAGAGATATCAGGTACATAAAGAAATCTCTGAACTCTGAAAAGGCATTTGAAGTAAGAGTGTTCTATTTAACAAGATCATATGCATATTATTGGTTTGAATTTTTGATGACAATAATAAAGCAAAAAAAGTAATCATTACGGTAGTTTTAAATATCTAATAGTTTTATATCCACCCAGATAAATTTTGGTGTATTATAATTACAGATATGAATTGTAAGATGAATATTCAATTATTTTCCTGAAGTATACTTTTAACCTTTATAAAGGTAATGAAAACTTGCTTCACTCATCTGTGAGAAGATACCTTTGTATTTCTCCAGATTTCTGAAGAGATGATTAAGACACTATAAATGTATTTGACATTCCAATATGCTTACTTTAAATAACTAGATACCAAAAATATTTTTAAAACATATCATAAAAAGCAATAGACATTTATTAAGCACTTAGTATTTGCCAGACGTAATCCTAATTTATTCATTTAATCCTTAAAGGTAACCTGTGAGCTAATGATAAAGCACAGAACTGCTTCAAAACATACACTGAGCCACATGGCTAGTAACTGGCAAAGCTAAAAGATGGACCCAAATGACACAATCTCAAAATGATCTTAACTTCTGTGAAATCAGTGCCTTTATGTAGCCTCCCCAATACAGTATAGCATGTAAACACTTGTGTGTGAGTCAACATGTTATTTATTTATGTTTTGTTTTGACTATATTTCTTTTCCATCACTTCCTTCCTCAACAGAGGCCTGATTGTCTTCAGGGTCCTCCTGCAATTCCCTCAGCAGGATTTTTCTGCAGAGCTCAAAGGAAAAATTTCTCTATATTCCCTCCCTACTTTTTGTTTCCTGAGAGTCTAGGTCCTTTCATGAAATTACACTAAATGAAAAGAGGAGGGCAATGATGGGGAGATGTTAGAGTTTGGGGAGAAGCAACAAAGATGATGTACACATCATCTCTAAGGAAAATAGAAGGGTCTAGGAATCTGTATTCTCACCTGTGGCTAAGATTTCCTTGCTCAAGCTTATCATGGAAAGAAAAGGATCATCTGCCTTTATAGAAAATATGGGTTTGGACAATGATGACTAAATTGGCTTTCTCCCCATAGTCTAGTCACTACAAAGGCCTATTGGATTCTTGCACAAATCAAGGGAAGAGAAGGTGCCAAATGTTTCTTCTACCCTCACCCCACAATGACCTACAGAATGTTTTTCCTGTCAAATATGATAGGGTCTTTCAAATTATTTGAATATAAGAGAACAAAGTAACATTTCTTGCCTATCCACATGTGTGGATTAAATTTCATACCTGTTTAATGTGTAAATACATTAAAAATGTACAGCATACCTCAATAGCTTATTTTTGCTTTTTTAAATAATTTAGTTTCAGGGTGAAGTTTGATACCTCTATGTTCTATTTTTTTCTTTTAACAATTTGAGTTCTTCTATTATAAAACAGTTCTTAACAATCTAATTTCACTTATCTTTGCAACGTATCTGCTGCTCAATAATTATAAGACTCACATTATCGTACATGTGGCTTCTTACTATGTTGCTAATATGGATCATTTTTGCCACCTTTGGGCATGAACAAAGCTTCTGCAAGTTTCTGGTTCCCGACTTTTACCGACAAGGTCTTCTCCAATCTTCAGAAAATTTCTTGCAAGTCATCTTCTTTTTTCCCAGTCACACATCAATTAAATTTTTCAAGGAGAGTGGATGCTTTATGATGAGGACATTTACACCAGAGACTCAGGCATCCATTAGTCCTCAGCCAACTATTCCCCACTGTTCCTAATAATCATAGCCTAACACTTATTGATCACTTATTTAATGCATATTCCATGATAAACAATTCATATATAATCATCATAACAACCATGGGCAGCAGATACCATGAAAACGTATACAGCTGAGGGTAAATAACTTGATTTAAGTAATTCATTCATATATTCACTCAACAAGTATTTATTGTCTTAGGTCATTTATTCACTCATCCAGGTTTTTAGGCAACAAGAATTTGTTGAGTGCTTAGTTTATGCCAGAGGCTGGATGATCCAGAGGTGAACAGTAGAGACACTGTGTTTCCTAAGAAATGTTACATTCAAATGGGAGACAAAAAGGATGAACAGATAAATAAAACAGCAAGTGGTGAAACACAAAGTGACTTTTGAGCTGAAAACATAATAAAATGAAAGAGTTATTTAAGAAAAAGACCTGATATATGGCACTTTTACTCAGAGTGTCAGATTACATAGATTATTTTCTTAATCTTGGTGATATAATACTTCCTATTCAGTTATCACTTGGGCATTTCACTTTATTTCTCTATACTATGTTCCACAGTCTCTTGTGTCCTATGTTTCTATGAAACAATATTTATTTTTAGCCAAGATAATGTTATATTTGGAGAATAAAATTTAATTATTTAAAACCCACATCACAGAAATAAAATTAAATTGATAGCAATTGCATCAACATTGTATTTCATTCAGTGAATACTATATACTGAGTTTCTACCTTTTGCTAGCTATTGTTACATGATAGAATGCAATGGTGAACATAGGAGATAATGTGAACAAAGAGACAAACAATTAACAAAAATAACAATATGTTTGCACTATGTTGGTGTGTTAGATTAAATATGGTCACATATTCTTTGTGACTCTTGTCAAAGAGGTAGAGTAGGTGTGACTCTACTGAGAGGTGGAGTCTATTTCCCACCAACTTGGGTAGGGATGTCCTAATGACTTGCTATGACCAACAGAGTGCAGCAAAAGTGATAATGTGTGATTTCTGGAGCTTCACTTTCAAGATACTTTGTAGCTTCCACCTTGGATCTCTTGGAATGCTTTCCTCAAACTGCCACTGATATGGTTTTGCTCTGTCCCCACCCAAATCTCATCTTGAATTGGAATAATCCTCATGTGTCAAGGGCAATGCCAGATGGAGATAATTGAATCTTGGGGGCAATTTTCCCCCTACTGTTCTTGTTCTTGTGGTAGTGAATAAGTCTCATGAGATCGGATACTTTTATAAATGGGAGATCCCCTGCACAAGCTCTTTCCTCCTGCCATATAAGATGTGACTTTATTCCTCATTCACCTTCTGCCACGATTGTGAGGCCTCCCCAGCCATGTGGAAATGTGAGTCAATTAAACCTCTTTCCTTTATACGTTACTCAGTCTCAAGTATGTCTTTATTAGCAGCATGAGGACAGACTAATACAGCTCATAAGGAAGTATGTCTGGCTACCAGAAGATAAATGGCACAAGGAGTAAAACTGAAGTGTCCCAATTTACAGTACTGTGTTATGCCATATTGGACCTTCTATCACAGTCAACTATCTAGCTGTGATAGCAAAAAAGCACGCGAGCAAAAAAGCATCTTGCCAACCAAGAGAACTGTGAGAAATAATGAAGAATTCTGTTTTAAGCCTCTAATAGATGACTTCGCTTCCACAAGCCATGTTTAACTGAAACAATGGGTTAAATACCAGAGTTTTATAGAAGTATGTAATAGAAGCACTAATCTGGTCTTGGGGGTCAAATTAATAAACAGAGGCTTTGTGAAGAAAGTTATGTTTAAACTAAAACCAAAACAATGAATAGGAATTTCCAAGGCGAGTAGAAAATAAATAAACAGTCCAAACAGAGGCCTGTATTGTACACACCCTGAGGCAAAACAGATTTTGTTAGTTTCTAGGAATTAAAGACCACTTAGTATGGGTAAAGGATAAACTGCAAGCCGGAAAATCACAGAAACTCAGCTTGGAAATAGAAGTAGAGAGCATATTATGAGAATATAATACAGTAGATTATGACACAAGCCATGAGAAGCCATGTGAACTTTATAATAATGCCAGCAGACACAGTCCTCCAACTCCACTCACTGTAGGCAGCACTACATTTCTCTCTTCCCTTCTGAGAACCAACTGTGTTTCTTAAAAGAAAAATACTACAGTATTATGATAAGAAAAATTTTCTTTCCATGGATAGAAAACATTTTTTTAAAATCCTGAAATGGAAAAGTAAAATTTTTGTTGTTCCTAAATGTGGTTACCTCGGGTCATCTCTAAAGAAAAATGGAAAAACAGAAGAAATTTTAACCCATAATAATTATCTGTCTGTATTCATTCACTTCATTTGTCATTTTCCTATTTTCCAATTTCATACTTACGAGGACCTACTTCATCATTTTTCATTTATTTTCAAAATGATATGTAGAATTGCTTGCTGAATTAAATATATATATATATATATATTCCTGTGAAACATTTCATAGGAAGATCAATGTAGGTATTTCACAAGAGGATAAAACTCATGTTGTAGAATTTCAATCACTAGCTAAAAGGTTGGGAAGGATTTGGTAGGACATCAGGAGTTCTCAGATCCCCCAGTTATGCTGTGTGGTCAACTATAGAGTACATGTGCAAAAATAGTCAGCCAGTATGCATTTTATTTTGTATTATATTGTAAAATATACTCTCTCAAAATGCATTTTTCTTTCAGAAAGATGTTTTATGCTATTAAATATCACTAAATCTGTGCAGTTCTTGCTTTCCTGATAGAAAGTAGAATAAACACTTTACATACAGGTGAGTAAATTCTAGAATGTAATTAAAATGAAACTCAATATGGTGTGCCTTGGAACCAAAATTACAATAAAAAGTAATACACCAGTTAGTCAGTCAATAAGATAAACTGAAGTGTGTTGTATAGAAAACAAAATATGAGACACAAAAATGTTATTATGTGATCCTAAATTTCTATGCATAAATATTTTACAATGCATTTCCTTAAGCCAACCCAGTGAAGTGATGTTTAGTAATTGAAAGTTATGTGTAATTTTGTTTTTTTGCAAAGTATGATTACTTACAATCATTTTTCACACCACTTCTTAGATGAGCTGTATATCACATGAGAAAGAACAATCAGTGCTAATTTAATTATAGTCTTAAGGAAATCGATATTTTAGTTAGTGGGTGAGGTTCTGTAATGAGTAAATTTTGATTAAGCATTTTTGCAATAATGAAAACAGCAGATCATCGTTACTCTTCCAGGAAATCTCAGAAAGGAATCACTGGGCTAGAAAATGTTTAAAGGTCTATACATTTATGAGAATAAATAATTTAGTTCAATTATATAATACATTTATTTTAATATAATGTCTTTGTTTCTTCTTTCTTTTCTTTCTTTTCTTCCTTCCTTCCTTCCTTCCTTCCCTTCCTTCCTTCCTTCCTTCCTTCCTTCCTTCCTTCCTTCCTTCCTTCTCTCTCTCTCTCTCGTTTTCTTTTTCTTTCCCCTTCCTCCCTCCCTCTATCTTTTTTTCTTTCCTTCTACAATTATATTAAGTGTTGGATGTATTCTAGGAATTCCTCTGGATGCCAAAACCATAGCGTGAAGGAAAGAGATAGGAAAGAAAAATGTCAAAACATATACACGATGATTTCAAAAATGTGAGTACATAAAGGCACAAATAGAAGATACTTATTGTGAATATCTGGGTTGTTGAGAGTAGCCTAGTTCACCTTGGCCTATTGTCTCAAAGAAGGGAATATCTTTGCTCACTCCTGAAAGATGAGGAAAAACAAGTCCCTCATGGGAAGATTTGAGGGCATAACTTTCCACTCAGAATGAAGAGCAAATGTAAAGGATCTAAGGAAGAAAACTGCATGGTATGTCTAAGAAGGCAGTGACAGAATAATAAGTATTAGGAAATTACAGGTCTGTAGGCTATTGTACGGAGTTTGGGGTTTATTTACTTAAATTTATTCTAAGTCAACAATGGAGAAGGGAAGATCTGATTTAAATTTAAGACAAATCACTTCACTGTCAATGGGTAGTGTTTGTGTGCCTTTGTGTGTGTGCTTGTGTATGTGCCTCCGTGTGGGTGTGTGTTTGTGTGTGTGCGTTTATGTGTAGGGAGTTGATGATGGTGGTAGTTTGCTGCTATAAGAAAAAAATATGTGACACAGTGGCATGTGGGGATAAATGAGGTAGATTTCCCAGCTCTTTCCCCCAACAAGATCATCCCAGAGATGAAAAAGTTTGAAAATCACTATTACAGAGCTTCTGCACTGGAATGCACATTTGAAAAGGCTGAAAAAGTAAATACATCAGACCAGAGGTTCCACATTAACAGCCAAGAGCAGGATCCATGCAGAATGAGAAACTGCCTGGGATGATACGGAAAGTATAATGAGTACTGAGATTTAAAAAAAAATATCCAAATGGCTAATTGAAACCAATGTTCCAAATAAATAACAGACCAAGTGATGGGAATGCTAAAAGCTGAGGAGCACTGTCCCTGAAAGAAACAGATGCTGTGAGCAGCAGGGAGATGCCAGTGTAATTGGCACAAATATGACTGTGAATAATGCTTTTGTATGACCCTTTAAGCTGGAAAAGTATATCCTAGATATTTAGAAAATTTTCATCTCCAAAGTTTTAAGGAACAAGAAGGATACCAAAGCTAAAATGGGACATAAAATGACAGTATGACATTCCCACAGAATGGCATGAGTTGGATTCATTACTGAATTAAGAAAACAGGCTAATATATTTAATGAGAGACATGCATTTCTTGATGATTCCTTTAATAAATATTTAGTGAGTGCCAATCATGTGCTATGCACTATTATGCTGAAGACATAAAGATAAAAATCATATAAGGTCTTCTTTTCAAGGAACCATATTTTTAGAGGGGTACAGAAACAATAAACCCATCAATTAACAAAGAAAGAAAATATCCAAAAGTAAATTGAGGACAATTTTAAAAGGAGCATAATAGAGAGTGACTGGTACCTGGGTCAATGAAGACCTCTTTGATACAAGTACATTTTTTTAGGCCCTAAAGCACAAAAACGAGCCAACTGTATGAAGGCCAGGGGACCTGTTTCCAGAAAGAAGGTCAAAGTTTCTGAGACAGGCAGAGAGAGGAGGGGTAGAGATGAGTTTGGTGATACACCTAGGAGTTACTCATGTAGAGACAAAGAGTCAGCTGTATCAATTAAATTTTATTATGAATGTGCTAGAAATCTATAGTGAGGTTTCAAGCTTGACAGTTTGTATTACAAAATATCACTTTGCTTACATGTAAATAATGGGTTGTAGAGATGCAATAGTCAGAGAGCACACCAAAGAAGAGGCTTGTAAAGTTATTAAGCATAGAGATAATATTTCTTGGCGATAATGGAAAATGGGTTGACTCAACAGACCAATCAATGATCATAATTTTACATTATATCATATTTTACTTGATTTCTTCTAAATGTCAGTTAAAGATGTGCAATTGTGCTTGTTACACTTATCAAGAAAATTTGTAAAGCAAACAGCCTAAGTGAAGTAATGTTCTATATTTTTATCAGACCTGTCCAACTCAATGAACATGAACACATGACTAGAAGAAAGTGGACTGTTATGAAGAACAGCTACATAGAAAAGACAACTAAAAACTGGAAAGGACCACACCAGTGTGCTTCATTATTATTACTCCAATGCAAAGAATAAATACAGTAAGAAAGAAGATACACAATGCTCTTTTGTCAATATTTCTTAATGAAAAATTATCATACAGGAAGTTAGATATGTAAGTTCCCAATATGTCTATTATAGCAAGATACTGTGAAAGGTTCTTTCCAAAATACCATGGGATATAATTATCATAATAATATTACAGATTAGATATAGTTACTTCTATGTTACACTGATAAAACTGAGAATCCAAGGGCTACAAATTTCATGGATTTGTCTCCAAGTCTAATGCTTTTCGTTCGATACTACAGAGACATCCCACGTCTTCGTATTCAGACTTTTCACATTATAGTACAGTGAGTACACTGTGTACTCACTATGTACTCACTATGTATACACTATGTATACACATATACTACATATATGCTATATATAGTATATATACTATATACATATATACTACATATAGAGATATATGTATATAGTATATATAGCATAGTACATATACTATATGTATATATGTGTACATATACATATATGTGTATATGTGTGTATATGTATATATAGTATATATACATATATAGTATACTATATATTATATATGTATACATATAGTTATACTATGATGTATACACGTTATAGTATACTGTATCTCAGTGTTCATATGTGACATATTTACTTATAAGTTAGAATACATATAAAAGTAACTCAGATCATTTCTTCTCACATGATGAAGAATGTTGACTCAGCCAATTAAAAATGATAGAATTATATATCACCAGTGTTACGAATGTCTTTTATTCTTATATTTGAAAAGATAAAATGGTAAGAGTTTGGAATTACATGAAATGTAATCAGTATATAATATTTTATCAAAAAATTAATAAATATTTTTTCTTATACTTTACAGACTGCACTCATTCTATAAAACATATTTTTTAGATTTAGAATTCCCAAGGCACTATTCTCAGTCTGAAGAGAAGCATAATAGTTAATAAGGCATAGATTTTACTTTAAGAGAGCTATAGGATGTATACAAAATAGTAACAATTAAGGGAAGAATGGTAAAATAGATCATGTTTGAATTGCTATATAAGAAAAAAATACGAAGATTGCGTTTGAGTGACATAGGCAACTGTGAGAAGGGGCAATTTAGATTGGAAAACAAAGTTTGTGCAATGATTAAAAGATATTTAAAAAACAGAAAATGACAGCACACTCAGTTTTGGTGTAGTAATATGAGGGGAATTAGTAAAGGAGAATATATAGAGTTGATTCAAAGATATCAAACAGCTCAAAGCAGATGTTTGTTGCTCACTGGCTACCTAGAAACCATAGTTCTAGCATCAGAAATTTATTTGAAGAATTTTAACCTTATGCACCAGTTAGCTTTTATCTCTTATTTCTACTTCTAAGTCTTACTTGAAAGTATCATGAATATTTAATTTAAAATTTACCTTAGGAAATCTTAAGTAACTGAAAAGTTTAACCATCTAAGTCCTGAATAATTATGGTTCCTCAAATAAATATCTAAAGTAACCAGTATAACTACGTCTTAGAGTTAGTTTATAAAACGTTCATTATTTAATGAAATAATGAAGATGGAAGCAAAACTAGTCAAATGAAAAAGGGTGTCATTGTCTCTAAATTTTCACCTCCTTAATAGTTCCAAGACTAAAATTCTAATAAGATTATTTAATCTGCAAAATGTAATATAATTGTTCCCTGAATTTTCTCATATCGGCCGAATGGGTACATTTTCAGTTGTCTTTGCCATTCTTAGCTAGAGTGACCTATTGAAAAATCATATTCTGTCTCTCTGAAGGATTGTGCAGTTTAAGTTGCCCTTCTGTCTTAGGAGGTTTAGAATCTTAATTTCATGAACTCTGTGATAAGAAAGAAGATTTTTTTTTAATTTACATATTTATTTTTATATATTTACTGTGTATAGTATGATGTTTTGAAATATTTATGTATTGTGAAATGGCTAAGTTAAGCTAATTAATATAGGAGTTACATCATATACTTGTCATTTTATGTGGTGAGAACACTTAAAGATCTACTTTCTTAGCAATTTTCAGGAATATAATATATAGATTATCTCTAGTCATTATGTTGTATAATAGATCTCTTGAACTTGTACCTCCCATATAACTGAAGTTTTGTACCTTTTGACCAACATCTTCCCAACCTCTGACCCTAGCCCCGGTAACCACCATTTTACTCTCGACTTCTATGTGTTCGACTATTTCAGATTCCAAATATAAATAAGATAATGAGGTATTCACCTTTTTGCACCTATATTATTTCATTTAAATAAATTTAGTATCTAATTTAATGAAGTCTGATAAGAAAGGGAATTTTGAAAACGCACAGTGCTTTAGTATTTCTGGAAGAAATGTACATAAACACAGGCAGGGAAATAACAGGCATTATCTTAAACTTACTGAGGAATATATACATGTAAAATTCCAATTTAAGGTGCACTCACTGTTAATAGTTAATTAATTAAGTAGTTTCTTTGATATGGCTATTTTGAAGAGAGTTTTGAGAAAACTGTTTCAAGTATATCTGCAAATATATCCATAAATTCGGAGTAGACAACCATGAAGGATTACATATGTGTGTGCATCCTATATAAAGCAGGTTTTTAAAAATGACAGATTGACTTTTGGTTAGAGATGAACTCTAATTCAAAAGGTTAAATTTACTATTCTAGATTATAAAAAATCAATATATTCGTATTACTGAATTCTGAAAAATACCAATCAAGAGAATAATAGTATAATAGTGTTAGTTTCTTATGGAAGTCACACAGCATTTTGTATTCTCACCCAGGATAACAGAACTGTAAAAGAGATAAAATACTGTCTTCTCATATCTTGGTTATGAATCCCTACTTTGGTGCTTATTACTTAGAAACTTTTCAGGGTACAGATTAGTGTCTATGAATGCTGTATTTATTAATTTATAAAGTGGAAAAAAGAAAAGTAACCACATCATATGTTGCAATGATGAAATGAAATGTATAAGGGAAAATATTTGGCACAGGGCCTGAAATATAATCAATGTTTAGTGATAATGGTGAAAACAAAAAGTTGATAGAGCTTATTCAAATATAGTGATGGAAAATAATTAAATTATTTTATTTTTTTAAAAGTTAAAGTCCAGCTTTTAAATAAACTTTTTACACAGTTAAAATATTTTATTAACTAAAAACTCAATTTCTAAATTATGTATTCTTGAGCATCCGTCTTACCACATTTTAAAGTAATCACTCATTTCACTCAATCCAATTTGTAATGCACATTAATGATTTATGACTCCTTAATGGATACCCATTTTCTCAATGCAACTATCTTTATGCAATTTAGTTTTATAAATATTTATATATTAATAACAGCTAATGATCAGGAGGCAGGTCATTTTTGACTAGGGAATTTAGAGCCATCAGAATAATGATACAACTGTAAAGAATAAATAAAGATGAGAATTTGATGGTCAAGGAGATATTATATCTGACTTTTTTCTTAGTTTGTATATGTTGACATTTTCACAGAGTAACCCCTCTTCAAAACTAATCAATTGAAGATTTTTTAAAAGTTTGACAGATTGTTTTTTATGCTAAATCTCACCCATTAATTTGGTTCTCACAAAAAGGTAAACTATCAATAAAGGAGTTAAAGTATATTTTTCAAATCCATCTTTTAATAATACTGTAACAGTCCCCCCAAAAGTTTTAATTAAAATATATGTATGTATATGTATGTGTGTGTGTGTGTGTATAATTGTATTATAGCATAGAATTTGAAATAAGAAGACTTGCATTCAAATTTTGCCTCTATATGTCTCTATTTCATTCAGGATTTCCTTCCCAATTTTCTCACCTACCGCCTTACCTTGAGCCCCACTCACGTTGGTAAGCATCAGATTCTTTCCCTTTATCTTTCCTTCTATTCTACTGAATGATTTTATACATTAAATAATTTTATTTTTTATGTTGGTGAAACATAAAAAACTCTTTTCACATTGAAATATAGCCTTGAAGATAGCTATCATTCCATGAGAATAATTTAAATAAATAAGCATTGTTTTAATGAATATTATTCAGTAAACATTTATTTTCCTTTTCCTTCTCATTAGCCTGGAATAAATAACCTTTTATCAAAAACAAACAAGCAAAAAAACAAACATAATCTACCCATTTGTGCTATAAATCACATTCCGGGACACTTCTGGGTCTTTGTTTCTATCCTATGTTCTTTGGTTCCCTACACCATTATTTTCTCTTATTCTATATGGTCATTTCCATCACTACAGAAACATGTTCTCTGTCCTCAAGGTTAAAAGACAAAAAAAAATAAAGTAAAATCAACTCCGGACTTTACATTTCCCTTCTAACCTCCTTCACATTCCTCTCTTCCCTCTTCACTAAATGTATTGGAAAACACTCTCTCCACAAACCATTTTTACTCCCTCACTTTACATTCACACCTCAAGCAAGTTTGTCTAGCATTTTCCTAAATGTCATCACTGCAATAACCCCCATGTTACCAAATCCCATTTAATATGGTTTGGATTTGTGTCTTCACCCAAATCTCATGTAAAATTTTAATCCCCAATATTGGAGGTTGGGCCTGGTGGAAGGCGATTGAAACATGGAGGCAGATTTCACCCTTTGGTGCTGTTTTGTTGATAGAGTTCTCATGATATCTAGTTGTTTAAAAGTGTGTAGCACCTCTCCACTCTCTTTTCCTCCTGCTCCGGCCGGCCATGTAAGACACTCCTGCTTCCCCTTCCATGACTGTAAGTTTCCTGAGGCCTCCCCAGCCATGCTTCCTGTACAGCCTCCAGAACCATGAGCCAATTAAAACTTTTTTCTTTATAAATTACCCAATCTCAGGTATTTCTTTACAGCAGTGTGAGAACAAATTAATACACCATTCTATCTCTTCAATGTACTGATTTGACAAAATATTTGAGGATTCACCATATGCCTGGACCCCTCTACTCACTCAGCGTACAACAGTGTACAAAACAGTCAGATATATCCCTGTCTTTATGAGGCTTTTACTGAAAGGATGAATAGCACTATGAAAAAAAGTGGTGCAAGGGATAGAATCTTTTAACATCAGGAAACAGATGAAATTTTAAATAGGGTAGTTCAGAAGACCTTACTAAATTTGAGATTTAATCAAATTTATGAAGAGTATCAGAATTTGAGCCACACAATTTAGGAAACTTTCTAGACAGAAGAAACAGCAAATGCAAAAGCCCTGTGACAGAAGGAGGTGTGACATTTTGAGGACCAGCAAGGATGCCACCATATGACAAGAGAAGTGGGGAGACAAGGAATGAAGTCAGAGACGTAAGTTAGTAAACCATGTAAGTAAATGCAATAAGCTTTTACTCAGTGAGATGGAACTACTGAAGGGTCCTGAACTGAGAAATGCTACTATGTGACATGGATTTTTAAAATATCACTTGTTTGTTTAATTGCTAATATAATATGACAGGCCAAGAATGGGAGCAGATAGATCTTTTAGGAAAGGTTGAAATGATCCAAGCAGGAGAAGGTGATGGCAGGAAACTGAGTGGTTAAAATGGAGGTGGAGTGAAGTAGTCTATTGTGAATGTTTTGAAAGAAGAGCAAGGCAGGACTTGCTGATAAGAGATGTGAGAAAAAATGAGGAGTCAAGAATGATTTTAAACATTTGTCCTGAATAAATGAGAAAAAAAGGTCATTTGCTGATATGAGAAAGGCTGGAGTG
The DNA here is from genome assembly GCF_000951045.1 of Mandrillus leucophaeus. Lineage (NCBI taxonomy): Eukaryota > Metazoa > Chordata > Mammalia > Primates > Cercopithecidae > Mandrillus > Mandrillus leucophaeus. Next base: position 3,522,646 of record NW_012102465.1, on the reverse strand, counting down.
AGCAGACCATGAGAAAATATCTGAAGTGAAGTGAGGAAGATGTTAAAGTTGAAATTCATATTGGAAATCTAAATGAAGATGTTTTACAGGTACTTGCATAAGGTGAAACTGAAGTTTATGAAGACATGAGCTGAAGACACGATGTTGGGAGTCACGGGCATAGAGTATTTAAAGCTATGGAACTGCAGGGGATAACCAAGAACTTTAGACAGAAGCCTGAATACAGATCAGAAATCTGAGGAGAAAATGGCAAAGGAGACTGAGGAAGAATCACCAGTTAGAGAAAAATGAGAGAGTATTATTCTAGAAGCCAAATTCAGAAAATATTTCAAGAAACTGTGCCAAATTCTGTTCATAGGTTAAATAATACATGAACTGAGAAATTGTGACTTCCACAAATCATGGGGGTGGAAATGGTCCAGAAGAGAATGAGCAGAGGATTTAGATATGATTAATTTTAAAAGAAGATAAATTCTTCTATGAAATTAATGTAAAGGAGAACAGAAAGGCTTTCAGAGCATGTCGTATATTGACCACTCCCATCCTTGAAACATATTTAGTGGACTTTGACAAAATCACTCTCTTTTAGAGAGAGGTAAAGTGTTATCACCACAAAATGATAACCATGTGATGCAATACATATGTTAATTAGCCAGATTTAGTCATTCCACAATGCATTTATACTTCAAAACATAATGTTGTACACAGTAAATACATACAATTGTATCTGTCAATGCAGAAAACAAAACTAATTTTTAAAAATTACTCTTCTAGTTTTCAATCTACGTTATGGACACTTGGTAGATTCTTTCAAATTTCTTGTCGGTTCCTACTCTTCTACCTAAAATTAAGCACTGAGTTTTCAGTGCTTAATCTTTCGTTGTCTTTTCCCTGATTTTACATTAAGTCTTTGGGGGAAATGGAGTATTTAAACTCCATCCATTTAAATACTATCTTTCTGGGCTAAATGTCAACTAGCACTCCAGCTTAGAACTTCTCATAAACTTCAGACATAGATAATCATAGATCATTTTCCTTCTTAACATACCTACTCAATCATCCCTTGAAACCACAAATATACTCTTGAACTTAAACATCACAGTCCACAGAGAAGGCATTCTTTTTTTCCTTGATCTAAATTATTTTCTCATTAGAGATTTTTACCCAAAGGATTCAAATCAGAAATTTCAGAATTGCTCATAATTTCTTCTTTTTCAGTCATAGCAACATTCAATCCTGTCATTTTCAACATAAATTTATAGTAAATCTGCCTTCTCTTCATTTCTGCCTTTCATCTTAATCCAGTCAATTTGTATTTTCTCACCAGGATAGTGCAACAAAACCCTGTTTCCTACTTTCTTTTTTGTCACACTATAGTATATTTTCCAGAAATGAAAAACAAAAAACAACTTCTCAAAGTTTAAATATATTTTCCCTCACTCCTGCTTAAAATTCTTCTGTGTCCCCCTCATCATGACCTGAGGACAAGGTTCTACCACTTTATTTCAGATAATTCTCACTTAATCCTGCTATGTTTTAGCCACATGGGCATTTTTAGGTTCTTCAAACTTGTTAAGCTTTTTCCTCTGCAGGGCCTCTGTTTATTCTGATTGGCTTCTTCTCCTCAATGTTGCTGTCCTGGCACTGCCTCAACCCTAATCTTCTCATGCCAAGCTTCTTCTCATCTTTTACACCACTTCATTATGATAATATGTTCCCTGGCTATCTGCCTAATCTAGGTCCTACATCCCCTGTCTTATTCTCTATTCCAGCCCCTTCCACTTTTTTCCTTTATAGCAGATTTTCACATTTAGGATTCCTTTCTTTGGTCTGTTTAATGTGTACTCACATACACATATTAAACGTATATACAGGAAGGCCTCATTAACATCGTTAATAGATTCATGGAAACTCATGGATAACAATATCATTTTTTTCCTCATCAATGTTTTAACAAAAGGACGTTATTGGGGGACCTGCTGTAAGTCATTTTACTTAAAGCCACAGTTTCTAAGAAACTATTGGAAGAACTTGCCCTTCTCTTTTACCATCCTGTCCCTTAGCAAAGTACATAGTATATTGTTGGTAAACTTTTGTTGAATAAATGTATGGATGGATGAATGTCTACTTTGGACAGGTCACAATGGGACTGAGGGAGTGATTTCTTAAAGACCTTCATTAAGAGTGGTCTCTTAAGGAACTTCATTAATAAGAGAGAGACCTACAAATAACTATAAGACAATATATCTTAGCTGGCTTGTAGAAGTGTAACAGCTGTTTGAATAGAAATTAATAATACGAAAGCTGACTTTTGGAGTTTAGCACTTTTATTGTGTGAGACGATGTGCAAATTTCCTCGTCTAGAATTTCACTTAACACAACAGCTCTTTGCAAGTTTATGAGACTCCCAGAGCAGCTAAAATGTAAAAACAAGCTTTGAACTTAGGTGTCTTTTTCCCAAAGTATGTACTCATAATAACAAATCTTATAAAAGCTTCCAGGAATTTTATTTAAATTCTTTTTTTTTTTTTTTTTTTTTGAGACGGAGTCTTGCTCTGTCGCCCGGGCTGGAGTGCAGTGGCCGGATCTCAGCTCACTGCAAGCTCCGCCTCCCAGGTTTACGCCATTCTCCTGCCTCAGCCTCCCGTGTAGCTGGGACTACAGGAGCATTTAAATTCTTTTATGTTTTATCCTAATGCATTAATTATTTTTGATCACTTGTGCTAAACTATAGTTTTCAAAAAAAAAGTCTTCAGTAAAAACAGAAAAATAAATAAATGCTCATTCTCAGAAAGAAGAAAATGTGGAATCAGAACTGAGTCTTCCTTAATGATGCAATTAGCTTCAATTAAATATAAACTTTGAAATAATCACTTGGACTTAAATGTCTCTATTTGCTCAAGTATCACGTTGAACATGCCTTCACTGTCTTGACGAGAAAACTGGAGGTAAGAATTTAGAGTCATATAAAGACTCAACTTGCTAATTTATCAGTTTTGACTGAAGGGCTAAAGAAAGAATTAATGTGACTAGGTTATAACTTTATCATATGTTACAAGTCCTTTTTCTTGTGTTTTTTGACATTTGTTATAAAGAGATACGAACTTTACTGTCAACATGTTTTACTAAGGATATTTTTTTATCACCTGATATGTAACACAATTGACCTTTGTGTTTTTATAGATTTCAAGTTTTCAAAAACTGTTAAATAAATACATGAGTTTATAAATTACGATGTGAGAGATAGTGGACATTTATAACGTATGTTTATATTTAGTCACTATATAATTAACTAGTGTTTTCCAGGCACAGTGACTCATACCTGTAATTCCAGCACTTCAGGAGGCCGAGGCAGGTGGATCACCTAAGGTCAGGAGTTCGAGACAGGCCTGATCAATATGGTGAAACCCCATTTCTACTTAAAACAATACAAAATTAGCTGGATGTGGTGGTAGTGCATGCCTGTAATACCAGCTACTTGTGAGGCTGAGGCTGGAGAATCCCTTGAACCCAGGCGGTGGAGGTTGCAATGAGCCGAGATCATACCATTGCACTCCAGCCTGGGCAACCAGAGCAAAACTCCGTCACAAAAACTAACTCACTAACTAAATAAATAAATAACTAGTGTTTCAGTTACTAATTTTTCTTATTTGTTGTTTGCTTATTTTTCCTTCAATTTTTGTTCTTCAAAATACTGATCATTTATTTCTTGCCCTATAAAAATCTGAGTAACCTATGATATTTTAGCAAATACTTTCCTTGTTAGAATTTTCTCTGTAATATTTTTGATAAGTGTGTTTTTGCTAGTCTCCTAACTTAAAATAAGGATAATGTCTATTTTATCTGGAAATGCAAATAAGCTATAATAATAATAATAATATCTTAGTAGCAGTATTTTATGATTTAATAGAAACCCAAATAGGCCCTGAGTAGATGGAATACAGAAGGGAGGTTTTCAGAGAGGTGGAGGAACAAATTCAGGAATGTGAATTTTTTAGAGAGATGCTTTTAGAAAAGGAATGAAGAAAAAGCATAACTTTGGATTAAGTTAAAAACTAGGATTTGATTCCAAGGAATGAGATTCCAGAAACATGATTCTGCTATGCTATAGAAACCAGCGTTGCTACTATCTTCAAATTACACCGCACAAGAGATTGTCTGTTTCCTCAATATACAAATCAAATACATGACATACAGGTATAGCTTTGTCACTGTATCTCTATCACTTCTGTGAATACATTGACCTTACCAGATTAAAAAAAAACACATTTATTTTTCTAACATATGTTGAAACAATTCCCCCAAAAAAGTAAACAGTAAAAAACTACTGTCAGAAATAAATTGTAATGATAAAATTTATTTAGAAAGGAATGCCACTTTTCGGGGAGGCTTTCACGATATCATCTTGATTCAAGAGTTCCTCAGCTATAGACCTTTTTTGTAAAGTTTTCTATTAAGCTAAAAATGTAGAACTGTGAGTAGTTTTAAAACAAGTTATTCTTTAGCAACAAAATGTTAAGGAAAAAAAACAAATTGGTCCCATTTAGATTCATATTGATTTTGGCCCACAGCCCTACTTATTATTTAATTAAATAGGAATGCACCATGCAGAGCTATTAAGTTGTTTAGCCAAAGAATACAAAAAACATGAAGCATGAAAATACATTATAAATTATATAGGAAGAATTTTCACAGGAAGATACAAGTATTGCAAGATCATCTACACACAAAGGTATGTTAAAACATTCAACATCCAAAGAAAATACATGAGAGAATGGAAGAATTATTGAACAACGTAGAGCAGACTTAAAATGTTGTATCTTTTATTTGCAAAATAAGATTGCCATAACAAAAGATTCCTTGACCTTCTTTGACTTTAATCAGTGGTTGTATGAAGATGATTTCATTTCAGAGCATTGAGCACTAGATTTAGGGAGTATCTTTTTTCCAAGCTAATTTTATAGCTGTGGAATCAATAGTCTAACACAATGAAAAAAGTTAAAACTTGGAAGTCTGCTAAAGAACTACTTTTATCTCTTTTTATGCAGAATTTTATGGAAAGTAGATAAATGAATCAGGTAACTTTTAAACTTGCTAATTAAAGTATTTATTTATGGTTGAAATGTTTAGTAAATTTTATTAAGAATTTATAAAATTTAATGATAAAATTATAATGCACTTCTAAAAATAATCGTATCACCTAATTTGTGCAGTGCTTGTATTTCCATGGATAATTAATTTTATTTAAATTGCACTGTCATTGTACATGCATTAAATGTTATATATCAAGTTATATATATATACCAAATCTCAAGAGATACGTATGTATGTGTATATATGTATATTTCAAGTGATATATATGTGTGTATATATATACATAGTGTGTGTGCCAAGTGATATGTAGAGAGAAACCGAGAAATAGTGACAGAGAGAGGATGAGTAAAACAAACCCAAACCAAGAACTACTACTGAGTCATTTTGTAAACCTAGAAGGAAGGACAAATCATTTGTTTTCTCAGTCATGGTTTTAACTACCACATAAAACAATCAACAAATAACAATGTCTATATAACCATGGTTTAGATGACCTAGGATTTTTATAAAAATAAATACGAAAATGAAAAATGTCATCTTAGGACAGAAATATTTTACATGTTGACATATTCACAACATGTAAACTATGTAATTTAAATTAAAGCCATATAAAATCAAATGTATTTGATTCTCATTTAGAATCAGAGTTGCACAATAGCTCTCCTAAATATTAGTTCTCATAATTATATGTACGACTTAAAAAATCTAAAATCAAAATATACTCTCAAATGTTTTGTCATCTGTAAGTAATTCATTGAGAGTTGCTGATGCGCCATTTAAAAGAGAAAGGAAATCACTCAAGATTAAAAAATAACTGAAAAGGAATATAATGACAATGTAATCCATCCTTCTCATTTTCAGTATGAGTAAATTAAGGTTCAAAGATATTCAGCAATTTTTATATAATGAGGGACATAAATAGCATTCCAATGCATACATTTAGATTATCAGCTTAATGTTAGTGCCTCTCTTAATTTATCTTATTTTTAAAAAAATAATAAATTTGAAGTGTGTAGGCTTTTTATTTATATCTGTTTCATCCTAGCCTGAAGTAATTCTCAGTCATTCATTAATTTTATATTACCTAATCCTTATTGGTTTTGTATATATGATTTGCCTGATAACAAGAATTATCACAAAATATTTTTCCAAACTGCAGCTTACTACATGAGTCACACAAGGACAGCCAGCTACTTAAACAACAACAGTTGCCTGTTTCAAAACTGTCTCACAAGGCAAGTTAAAAACTGCAAGGGCCTAACCATAACTTCAAGATTACAAGTTTTATCTAGCAACCACTGACACTCGCCAATGAACTTTCCTTCAAAACAACTTGCATAACCTCCTCTCTTCCCGATAAATCCCTAATAAATCCCTTTCTTTGTCCTCCAGAGATGACAGAGGCTATTTCAGTTTGTGCATACGTCCTGGATTGCAATCCTATTTCTTTGTTTCTTCCCAAACAAGTCCTTTACTCTTGAAGATTTGTCTCTATATGTTTTTATTTCAAGTTAACAGACTGTTGGACTCTTCAGGCACAGAAAGAGTTTAAAAGAAGAACAGAGATAAAAGAAGATTGGTGTGAGTATTTTGTTTCAGAGAGCCCTTGTAGATTGGTGAGGACCCTTCTAACAGCCTTTCTGAAAAAGTAGTGGAAGAGTGATACCTTTTAGCACCAGCCTAGTGGGGTGGGCTTTAATGGGATTGCCCAGCTACAGGATGTATTTTTTGCAGTTGGCACACAAAAAGGACTGGTGTCCATGTCTGAAAAAATTCTAATCCAACTCATACAGAAATAAGTCACCAGTCAAGGAAATCTAGAGAGTGAGAGAAAAGAGTGCATCTGTGTTGGGATAAGCCTGGTCTTTTTGTGCTTCTAGGGGCAATAATGTGTTTCCTGTTTAATCAGGGAGGATCATGGGATACAGATAAAATGAGGCTATTTGGCGTCTATCCAACCAGGCCCTCTGGGAGGTAGGACTACCTCAGCAGAAAGAGACTGGGATATGGAGGGGCAAGGGACCAATTTGGGCAAGTGTCCATTTAGATGCATCCATCTGGAATAAGGAATCCCAGAAGAGAAAGGCCTAGCTTCAATCACTTAAAAGGCCCTGGACATCCCATGACAAAGTTAGCTTAAATATCAGGACCAGAGAACATGTAGCCATCTTAGGTCTTAGGCCCGGTCAGTCCTTTTATATCTTCTCCACTGTACCTCCGCCAGATCCAAGACAGACCTGAAACAGTGGCAAGTAAGAAATTTGGAAAAAGGAGTAAAATACAAAAAGGAGAGACAAGAACAGTTAATCTTGTCCCTCTTCTTTCCTTATATAGGCTTCCTCTGGATGACAAGGCCCAGGAAGGGAGAGAGTAAATAAAAATTTGACCTTGAATCATATTTAGTGTTTTGATTACTCTGTATGGCTTGGAATTTTAATTATAAAGTTGAAACTGCATTTCTAGTTGTTATAGGCTGAATTGCTCTCCTTAAAATTTATATGTTGAATATCTGGCTCCCAGTGCTTCAGAATGTGACCGTATTTAGACAAATGACTGTAAAGAGGTGATTAAGTTTAAAATGAGGCCTTTAGAGGGAAGCCTAATCCAATATAATTAGTGTCTTTCTAAGAAGAGGAAGTTTGGACATACAGAGCAAGACACCAGAAATATATGTGAGCAGAAGAAAGACCATGTGAAGACACAGCAAGAAGACAGCCATCTTCAAGCCGAAGAGAAAGGTCTCAAAAGAAACAAAACCTACTGACACCTTGGTCTCAGATTTCTATCCTCAAGAACTGTAAGATACACATTTCTGTTGTGTAAAACACCCAGTCTGTGATACTTTAGTAATTTGTATTAATTTAATGTGGTCATAGAACCTAACCGAGTGTTAATCCTGGGGAATGTTTCTGTTGAGGGTGTTTTTCTTCTGTCAAGCTAAAATGATTTATTTGAATTTGTCAGTATACCTAACTGGAAAAACTAGAAGATATCTAAGGTTATTACTAAAACCTCATATGCATTTGTGATATTTTTCTTTTTGCATACAGTTGTTGTATTTTCTAACTCAAAGAATAAATATCCTTATGGGGAAAATGTTACGTAATGGAATGTATAAAATTAGACCTATGCTAGATAGTATTAGAGGACACTATTAACCCCCCCATGTAAAATTATATAGAAAGAAATGAGAAATATTCATTCCATTTCTTAAATATCTCAATACCTTCTCAGTACCTTTGTGGTGGGGAAAAGGCCTCTGCTACTTGTCTGACAGTAAGTAGGAGTATACATTTAGGAGTATGAAAAAGAAAAAAAAGAGAAATTAGCTTTCAAAGGAGTATTTTTTTAATTATTAAAAGTCAGAATTTTGTAGAATTCCCTTATTTTATATAATTCTTTTAAATTGCACAACGGTGGAGGAAAATCATAATTTTATGTGAATTATAGCTTCTAAAGTTCTGAAATAAGGCAGATCAGGAAATATAATAATCATAGATAATAAATCATAAAGAGTTAGTGAACAATAACAAAAGCTGAGGAGGAACGGAGAAAAATGACACTGTATCATGTTCTGTCAGTGTATTTATGTGATTTTTGAACTAATTTCCTGCCTTCTTATAATTGGTTAGCACTAGCTTAGTTTCCATAAGAGGGGTGCTCACCTTATCTGTTAAGGATGAATAATCAGTATAGTAGCCTCCAGCCACTTATAGGTTTTAATCGTTTGAAGTTAGCTAGTATAACTGAAAAACTGAATTTTTAATTTTATTTAATTATAATTAATCTTAATTTTAATTTAGAATCTGGTAGTGAAAAATACTTTTCATTACACACAACTTTATTGTTTTATAGGCTATATTTTATTTTAACTTTTGCATCATATAAGATGTAGCTGTATTGTAGTGAGGATTTGGGAACATGCATCTTTCTAGTACTATATATTGATACTAAAATATTTCTAGTACTATATATTGATACTAAAATATTTCCAGTACTATATATTGATATAATATTACAAGTATTTGTTTGAATATTTTATGAGAGAGCAATAATTACGGTGATACTGAAGTAAATCATAATTGCTAACAAACTAAAACATTTATTATATTAATATGTTTTCTTCTAGTCTATAAAATAATAAACTATTTCCATAGAAAAAAATCAATGTTCAATATGAGATGTGCTATAAGTATAATGCCCTAGAATTTTAAGCCTTAATATGAAAAATAAAATATAAAATATATTAGTAATATTTTATATAGATTATATGTTGAAATGTTAATATTTTGGCCATATTAGTTAAATATAATTAAAATTAATTTTGCCTATTTCTTACACTTTTTACATGGCTACAAGAAAAATTAAATATTTATATATGTGTGTTATATCCTTTTTGGCTGGTGCTGTGCAAAGGAGTCTAGAACCTATGCAGAGGTTAATCAGAAGGTGAAGGATACCAAGGCTTTCCACAGGGAATGATAAATGGGGACACTTCATATTACTGTGAAGTCGTGCTACCATGAGAACAACTTTTAAGTTACTGACATTGGGAATAGTAGATTAAGTACAAGAATTTTGGACCTAGAAAGAATTCAGTCCTGAGATATTAAGTAATGTATTCAAGTTCACAGACTGAAGTCGGTATTAATATTTACTAACTTCTAACTAATCCAGTGCTCTTTCCAGAACAATACTTGTATGAAGAAAAATTAATTCCTGGGAATCTCTATTTCACTCTGCTTTTCCAATCTTAGCTTCTATGGCCATTTCCTGCTACTAAACATCTGCTTTGAAAAAGAACCCTTGTCATGTTGAAAAACTAGAAAAATTGTGTTCACTTGGAAATCTGACTGACTATATGACCACAAAATCTGGAGTCTCATGTTAGTTACGAAAAATCTATACAGTAATTGCTACATTTTCTGTAGGGAGGGAGGATATTATCCAATGAAATAAGGTTATGTTCTTGTTAGTTCAATAATAATGATGTTTTGATTTGAACTTTTTCAACAAACATGCACTGAGTATTATGAAATTATTACATTTCCCAATAGAGGTCTTATAATTCTTTCACTTCAAGCTGTTTTATAACTACAGATTCTTTCTTGAGTTTTTCAATAACAACTAGTAGTACCTGAACTAACAAAAAGATTAAATAAACCTGTAATAGCCGATGATATTATTATTTGTTTCACAAGTATACATACAATAGCAATGAATAGACTCTGCTGATATCTCACATGATTAATTTGTAATATATTTGTCTGTTAAATGTTTGACATAGTTTAATGAGGATAATTTTTATTATAATATCTATTACATAGATACCTGTAATTAAGTGGTTGTTTTAAATTAACAAAATGACAAACAGGCACCTATATTAAGATTCAGAAAAGGTTTCTTGAAGTACAAGGTGAACCACCCACCATGTGCACACCAGAAGTAGATCCCTGCAAAATTTTCAGTTACAAGGAAGTGAAACCTCTAGTGAAACTGTAATATTCACTACTTGGGTGCATCTCCTCACTTTTAGGACTCACGGGCTATGAATTTTATCTAGAAGTTTTCTTGAAAAGGGAAGGAGGAGGTGATATAAGCCCTGAAAGTTTGAACATTTATCCCAAGAAAGCTGACTTTTATTCTAGAAGAGATTGGCAAATTTTAAGTTTTTTCTCTCATCATCAGGAATGTGGGAACCAAACAAAATAGTTATGCAAAGTGATCTATCATTTTATCAGTTTTATAATTACCAAGTACTACATTTGAACCTAGTATAAATTTTAGAAAATATTATCCATATTATAACTGGATATTGACAGATTATTTCCTATTTATTGTAGTTAGTATATTTAAAGACAGTAATTGAAATCAAAATCATTTGCTAAGTTGTATCTGGATTTTTACAAATTCCATGAGATCATAATATGAAACTATTATAATTTGTCTTTGACTTTATAAATACTCCAATAAAGAATAAATAAATATACAGACAAACCAATATTTACATGTATTGAACAGTCTTAAAATTAGCAAAGGTAACCATTAAAGTTTGGGGGTTTTTAAGTAAGAAACCATGATATTTTCTTTTTAATTATAAATCAGAGTCACTCCAGTATCAATGCTATGAAGATTAATCCAACTCCCTAGAAAAAAATTTTATAGGGGATTCTCTATCTGATCTTCAAAATCCTAAATTTTATGACTATTTATTAAGTACATTCTTTTTTTTCTTTATACTTCCCTGTTGTACTTTGTGCCAAAGCTTATTATTTTCTGATTTTAAGTGATTCTTTTTATCAGAATCTGAATTTAATGTTTCCACAATCACTCTTTTCTCATGAATGATGTCCTCTAATAATTCTGGTAGTCTCAACATTAATATATATTGTTAACTCCTAATCAGACAAAAAGGATTATAAAACAGCTGAAAAAGATAAAGGAAATAATCAAATGACTCCTAAAATTATACTTTATTTCTAAAACCTTATTTTATATATTAAAACTGTATCCCAATTCTAAATAGAGTTATATGGCTTAATGTTTAATTCATGAATTTTAAAATGTTAAGAAAGATAAAAATGTTTTACTAGAAATTGTTATATTGGACTAGAGTTAAGAATAAAAGTGCAACTAAAATTGTGTTTCCAACGTAGAATAGTTTGCTCAGTTTACTAGGGTATGTTTCATAACAAAATTTTTGTTTCAGGGAACTTTGAAGAAAAACAATATTTAGCCACTTTTCTGTCAAATACACATAAAACTAATGAACAGAATTTTGGGATGGGAGGTATATAAAAAGATTGCCAAATCTAAGGATTAGAATTATTTTGTTAAAAGTGTAGTCAAACTTTCATTTTCAATATTGCAATAACTAAAACTCCTTCTTTACATTTATAAACTTTTCCAGTATTATTGCCTTAGATTTTAAATTAAATTAATATTTTTTTATTTATTAATAAAATAGGGAAACCTAAAATTTAAAATCTTTCTTGATTAATTTAATAAAAGGCCTTAAATCTTATACTGGCATGACTTTAAAATATTTATTTGTATTACAGAATAAATGCTATCAGTTTTTTAATAATTGCTTTAGATAGAGCAATGATTATTTAGATAGACCATTTTCATTATTAATGTTTGATTATTTTTGCTGTTTGTGTAGACATTGTACTTAAAAGAAGATGAGTCTCATAGACTGTCAGGTCCAAAAAGCAGGAAGTAAAATAATTTTCTATGTTTTTGCTTCAAACAAAAATTGTTTTAAAAAAGAATTTCCAAGTGAAAGTATTTACTTAGCATTGAAGGAAACTTGAAGGAAGATAATAATGTCAAAATCAAATACAAAGAAAAAAGTGCAAGATTAGAGATTATTCTCAAACACTGCATACCAATGAAACTCAAAATTCTATTCTCTTAAAACTCAGTAAATAAAAGTAGCTCTCTTACTTCATAAGCTTAAAATAATGCAGTTGGCCTATGTATTAAAGCATATTTTGAGATAATAATTTAAATGTATTATTTATAAATTTTCCCATAGCATATACTCAGTAAAAATTAAATAAAACCTACTGTACTATGAAAAAATGTATATTCATTAAATATTTCTGGAATTACACTAACAAAGTTCCATCTACAATCTTTACCATAAAAGTAATCTACTCATCTACATCTAATATGATTTGGCTCTGTGTCCCCACTCAAATCTCATCTTGAATTGTAATCCCCATGTGTCAAGGGAAAGACCTGTAATCCCAATGTGTCAAGAGAAGTAAGTGATTGGATTATGAAGGCGGTTTCCCTCATTCTGTTCTGTTGATAGTGAGTGAATTCTCAGGAGAGCTGACAGTTTTACAAATGGTAAATTTTTCAGCACTCACACATGCTCTGTCATGCCTGCCGCCATGTAAAAGATGCTTGCTTCCCCTTCTGCCATGAGTGTAAGTTTCCTGAGGCCTCCCCATCCATTCAGAACTATGAGTCAATGAAACCTCGTTTCTCTATAAATCATCCAGTCTCTGGTGGTCCTTTATAGCAGTGTGGGAACAGACTAATACAATGTCCAACATTCCTATGATAATACAGTATATCTAAATTGTCTGAACCAAAAGTTATTGGTCTTCTCTTTTCATGTCACACTCCTCCACCCTATCCTTGGAATCATAAATACAACTCATTGAGAGTTATAACATTAGAGAAGGGGTTCATGACTAGAATGGTGGGATATATGGTTCCTTGTATTTTATTAACAATGGATATGGTGAAGGTACAACAAGAAAGAAAAACAAAGATAGAAAAAATACATCATTAAACAGTTTATATTAGTGAAGCAAAGATTAAATACCATCTCTCTTTACAGAAATTTGCTTTGATACTGTGCTCTATTTTTAAGCCTGCACTATATTTATGATTTTAGAAAATCTGTTATAGCAAAAAAAAAAAAACTGTTTCTCAGTTTTACTTACAAACTAGCCTATTTTAAAAATCAGTTCCAAGAAAAAGTGTTTTTTCCTTGAGAAACGTGGGCATCCTCATTTGTGATAGTGAGAAATATAAAGCCTAGTGTTTTATCTTTTTAACTGTAGCTCCTGGATTCAAATTTTATGTTTCATCACAATATTTAAACTATTCATTTTTCATAGTTAGAGTGTGTGCTTTCTCATCCGTTCCATATGTTATTATCTCTTTCCACTGAAGACTTTATTTACTTAATGTCTTACTTATACTATAAGAAATCTTTCGAGAACAGATGAGATCAGGCGAGTTAAGGGTGGTATGGCTATCCATTGAGGTGGTTTGATTGCATATTATCAAAACTCAAATCTGACTAACTACAGGTAAAAGGGAAATAATTATAAGGTCATGGTGGGAGCTTCCAGGCCCAAAGGGAAATCTACAAAAGCAGAAACCTAAAAGGACAGGAATCAGGGCGTTTGGAAGATCTAGGTAGCTAGTCTTCAGGAAACCGAAGGATCCGCTGGCTCCAATCATTTTTCTTCTGCTCTTTAACCACTGGGCTCAAGAGCCTGGGAAGACAGTCCATTGTTTATGTGGTGGATTCATATTCAGTATCCATTCTGCCCTCATTCTAGAGTCTCTTCAGTCATTGTTAAGGCTAGAAAACTAAACACTATATTCCATAGTATACTTTGCAGTGTTCCAGAAGGTACTTAAAAATATTCAGCTAGTCACGTGTGTTTGTGTGAAATCAGAAAGGCAGAAGTGAGGTGGAGGCCACATTTGTGCTACTTCTGCAGTTTCTGGTGCAGAACATAGATTACAAGGTTGTTGATTTTTCTGCAACAGGTTTGGCTGAAAGCTAACCACTTATCAGATATAGAGAGGATGGCATGGGTCATTCATTTTGTTGGTGCAGTCCCAGCAGGCATGTCGTGGCTCTGGAGCCAACAATTGTGGCCATGGTTTCTAATCTGTTAGTCACAGCTGACGTTCACATTTCTGGTACCAATGGTTACAGCAACAATCAGAATTTGCCATTGTGGTTCCCACTTCCTCGGTTTCCTGACGTTAACAGTTCTCTTTGCAGATTGTTATTTGTTATATAACAATTATTTGTTCTGCAAATAATTACTGGAGACTCCATTCTCTGTAATAAATTCCCTTCTGCTTAAACAGGTAAATAATTCCATTTTAGTCCAATTGGCCATCATGGTTCATAAGCCTACCCCTTGGTAGGGCTGATTGGCAGCCCCACCAAGATTGCACACACAATGGAAGAGTGATAATTCCCCCAGAAGAAAATAAGATGCCCTTATCAAGAAAAAATTATAAAAGGGACGATTGGTTGTGGGTAGCAGAAAATAACAACCAACCATCCTGTAAATGAATACAAAGATAATTAATTAACATTATTTTCAGTGTGTCTTGTAGGACCATTACACAAAGCAAAGTTTTCTGAAGTCTTGAAATATTACAACACATTATGAAAGCTTAACTACCCCAAGGGAAGGAGTCAAGGAATGCTTCAGAAAGAGACATCTGATCTCAGTCTTAAGGCTCAAAGAAATATGAAGGTCTTTCTAGGTAGTGGGAAATTAATGACTTAGTTTGTACTCTGTGTCTGTATGTGTGTGTGTGTACACGTGCTCGTGCACATGTGTGTTGAGTATCTAAATAAAGATTGAAGAGTCAAAAAGAGAAGAAGTTTTAATACCTTTTAATTTACACAACAATAACATGTCTGGCTACTGTGAATCTGTTTGCTAAAAGAAAAACCAATGCTCAGAGAACTCAGCAATTCATATCTTTATGATTCAACTCTAAGCTTCTGATCCTATTGTTTAATCAATATACTATGCTGCATTCCCGAAAATCTTATTTACCTTCGTTCAGTAACTGTACACGGACATTTGTGTAAAAAACTTCCCAAATGTAAAAAATGGACTAACTATGCCGAAGTTATTTGTTTTTGACTGAAACAATGGGCATCTAAAATGCCAGAAGTCTCTGTGTAATTGAGGTATATGAAAGAGCATTTTCAATGTGGTTTGAAAGTTCTTTCCAATAAATATGCTTTTCTTTCAATAAAAGATGCCCAGTTGATCCCAAAATTACAACAGCCTATTTGAGAATCTATGTAAAATATTATTATTATCTTTCATAACTTCTAAATGTTGTGTGTTGCTATTAATATATCTTTATTTCATGAAAGATAAATTTCTGTTTTGCCTGCATAAGAAGAATCACATACAAAAAAAATTTGGAAGAAAAGATAAAAATCAAATTGTGATTAAAATTTAAGGAATTTACAAGCTTGTATTAAGAATATAAAATTACTCTAATATTTACATATTTAGAATTGATTAAATACTGCAATGCCTAAACTTACATGATAAATACAGTTATATGAATGCCTACAGCTATGGTATTTATGATTGCACATTGAAAGAGAAAAATGTTGAATGTTGAATAATTTTTAAAATACGGTATTTCATACTTGAATAATTGAGCCTTATGGAATAAAAATACTTTTAATTAAAATCTTCTATAGGTAAGATTTTCTTTCTTGGACAATTGAGTGTCATCTAAAACTCCCCTTCTAATTTAAAAAATAAGTAAATATGACAATGCATTCATGGAAATCGAAAAGAAATAGAGTTTAGTTTATACTAATGATCAAGTGACAATAATATAGAGGTTTCACAAAATAAGAGGACTTCCAAACACCACAATTAAAGAAAAGTTTTACTATTTATGTGAGAAGTAGCACAGTCCAAGTTCTCATTAATAGAGGGTTAATGGAACTTGAATGGAGGAACAATAGTTTAAAACAAAGACAAATATAGTGACATAATATTGAAGTGAATTTGTGGGGGAAGAGTTAAAAACTAACTAACATTTTTTTAATCAGAGAAGAGATAGTAATAAACTATTCAAGTAAGAGATTTCTATTATAGGTAGACTAGGAAGAAAAATATGTTTTATTTTAAATAGGAGTGGGCATATTCAATACAGGAGCTCAGAGGGAGAACATATTTTATGTATTAAAGGCTTTCTGTTTAAATCACATTTTCAGTACTTTTGAATTGATATAGAACTATGTTTTTTAGCATACTATTCTCAGTCTCTACTTAATCCTATTTAAAATTATAATATCTAAAACATTCAGACAGCTAGCATATAATATAACTTAAAGATGGTTATATTTGGGATAGCACAGTAGTGTGTGTCTATGTACCTACTCCATCAATTATGGAACATACTATAAGAAATAGCTAATGGCATTCAATGAACCCTCTTAATAGTCTGCAGTTAATTTTCATGGTATTTAATAAAGGACAGAGATTAAATAGAAAGGTTATGAGTAAAATATTCAGTCTTTGGAAACCCACAGATTCCTTAAAATATTAATTATAGGTGAATCAATAATAGTTACTGAGTACTCAGTAAATATATGAGTTATTCAGAAACTGAGCTGCATGGAGACTTACTTTTGACTTTCGTATAATACACAAAATTTTCGATCTTGAATCAGTTTTAATATAGACACCGCTAAAATGAAATAGTAGCATGGAACAATGTAAAAAGCATCATTACCATTTCATGATAGGGCATGTATTTTGGCATGTCAGAATTACGATTTTGCAGCCATTTAAGTTATCTTAGTGCATATATATTTTTTAATTTAAATTTCTACATTATGATTTCAAGATTTACTTCTCAATTGAATGAATGCTGTCTATGTAGAATGTTATTTTAAAATATTGCAATCAGAAAAAGCAAGCCTAAATTAGGAAAGTTTTAAAAGAATAATATACAAAGGCATATTTTTTATAATAAAACTTTTCCTTAAACTTATTATAAAATCAAACTTTCAATTTTCTTAATCACTGTATTTCCTCTGTGTTATATAGATAAAAATTCCATCCCTCTTTTGAGTCCCTTTTCCTGCAGCAAATAGAAGTAAGTTGTACCTCATAAAACACATCTTTTCCATTTTACTACAGCAATGCTACTTTTCAGTGTCGAAAACACACAATGCTTGAAAACCACAATTACAATCTTAAAAATACTATAAAAGTCAATTAAAGACCAATGAGTAGCATACTGAAATTTATAAGTAAGTACACAAATTGACTGGTAGCTTTGTGCCATTGTCTTATAGTATAAAACAACCCTATTTAAAGATACCAGCTCCATGAAATCATATTGCACAAAACAAATGAAATATCATTTAATATTTGGGGTAGGAGATCTATTTTTTGCTCCAGTTTCTATATATAAATATAAAATATATGCTACTTTATTTCTGTTTAGAAAAATAATAAAAGCCATTTGACCAGAAGATTCCATGAATCTAATAGAAAAGATCACAGGAATCGAAGAGGATTGTTTTTTGAATTTCTGCCATGCCATTGGCCTTAACTAATTGTAGAAAGGAATCAGAGCCATAGAATCATGTGGATGAAAAACTCTACAAGAAAAAGGGTCAACCTAGAGATAAAGAAGCTTCACAATATCTGATTTTCAATAAAATAGTCCTCTAAAGTACACAAACTGTTAGAAATTGAAATTGGGAACTGGATAAAATGTTTTTGCAAATTTAAAAGTGACATTGGTTTAAACTGGTCAAGATTCAAGTTACTATGCCTAAACACCTATTTTTAATAAAATATATGAAAATAAATTTTTCTATGAACATCTATTTTTGAACTCTAAGATTTAGTGTTTTATGAAGGCTAATATTTTCTATTATGATACATGTTAATGCATTGCATAGTTTTAAAGGCATATTTGCATGTATGTTTCCATCTCATTAACTACTTTAGAAATGATGATTATGGTAGATTTTCTACAGTGGACTTTGTCTAAAATATTGATTTTAAGTTACTTTCCGAAGGATTTTTATTACAGTGATAGTGCAGTATTCAAATCACATCAAGCTGTTGCAGTTTTCAAGAGAAATCTTATTGACAGAACTGCTTCAGAGAGGTTTCTGGTTTTCAAAATATAAATTAATTTTTGAGTTTTGTATTCCAAAAAAAACAATATATGATTTAATGCCATTTTGAGTTCTAAATATAAGCTTCCTAAAGTCATCATATTAAATTTTCAAAGTGCTTAGGACTGAAGACTACTAAAGGGGAAAGCATTAAAAAAAAAAAAAAAAAAAAAAACACAGATAAATGGAAGAATGTAACTGTGGCAATGCATACTATTCCCTGAAAAGTAGCTGATACACCACTGAGAATGAAATGAATTATTTACATAAGTAGTCTGAGGATAAAGTACACTAAGCTCACATAGTATTACAGAACACTGTAAAAGCTACATTTTCATTAGTATTCCATCTTCATAATAATCTTGTTCGAAAGAGTTTTTCAAGTTAATGCATCAAATATTATATCCTACGTATTGAAAATTATTTATGTTAACACAGTTGGTACATAAAACTCCTAACAAGGTTAATTAAACCAGCTGTAAAAAACACACTGCATACGAAGGTGAGTTTCGATTGAGGAAGAGCCTACATGCAACTGAAGATTTTCTGCAGTGATTTGCAGAACAACTTCAGATAGTATATCCAATTGCTGAAGCACTTGATCAAAGCAAAATATTGCATCTGTTACATACTACCTTTTAGAAATCATAATATTCATTGTTCTGAACATTATACTATAAAATCAACTAACTTTAATACTGTAATTTAGTTATGATCACATTATTGTCTAGGCAACAGAATGACCATTTTTTTCCAATACAAATTCCCATTTCTAAACGCTATTTTTCTACCATAAAACGCAGTTGTGTACAACAAAATCATTGTATATATCAAAAGAGGCAGAGGTATTCCATAAATATACCTTGATAGGGAGCACTAAATCCACGATATCGATGATTGCTGTCTGTAACAAAATGCAGTCTGAGCCAGTTTTTGTTGCTGATAATTGGTGGTGGTATATTCATTCCAGATAACCTGAATTACAAAAGACAACAACAAAAATTTTAAAAAGCTTTTCAGCAGTAAACATTTTCACAAAATTGGGACCAAACAAATGTCTACCTATATTCATGACTTTGCACTGTCAACTTTTTAAGCACAAATGAAATAGTTCTTTTATACATAGAAAAGTCGATTATAGAATAGTGCAATTCCAAACACATGCTGTTCCAATCAGATTGCGTATATTAATACAATCAACTGTAAAACCTTAAGTGCACATGATTTTTGATTCAGCCAAATGTATTTACTGCACCAATAATATTATTTATGGTATTGTTTATTAGTATTATATATTGTTTATCATTTATTAATGTTATATTGTTTATTATTTATATCTTATTTATTATTTATTAATACATATTGTATTGTTTATTATTGTTAATAATAAACATAACAGATACTGAGCTGATAGTGCTAGTCACTGTGCTTCCCATGTATGTATTGATACAATAAAGTTACAAAATCAAAAGACCTCAAATAAATTGATACACTTATTTCCAGGGTGAGATTGTACAGTTTTTTCTTATACTCCCTCCTATCCACTTAATGTTTTTTTTCAGTATTTCTCACTGGATGGCAAATTTCACAATTTATTTTCATAGAACAAGTATTGTTTTTGTGTAATTTCATAATCTTATAAATGTTCATGACTAGCGTTCATTATAATATATAATTCTATAATGTATTAGAGGCCTGCTCCAATGGAGAGGCAGAAAACAGATTGTATATATCCAAATAAATATAGTTGGATATGTAGTCTTCACATATTTGGCTGTAAGAATACCATTTATAATATACTCAAAACAAGTATCTTGAAGCAAAATGTGGGAACTATCCTCCAGATATTGGTCATGATTAATATATAAACTACCTCTTGCTTTATAATTTTTTGAAGATTTCCAGCAAAGCAGTTTTTCTGACATCATGAAATAGAAAAATACTGCTGTATTATATTTCCACCATATATCTAACCATTTAAATTTTAAGTGTTTGTTATAAAGCCAAAGTAAAAGAGTCTCCAAAGCAAGGCTATTACATAGTTAGGAAGAGTTTCAGATTAAGGTTTCTTAATAACAAGTTCTTAATAATAAGGGTTTCAGATTAAGAGTTTCAGATTAAGGTTTCTTAATAGCAAGCATATCTTTCCTATTCTTCAAAGTTCACACTTTTCTTCTTCAGAAGGCAAAATAAATAGCTGATTTATTATACTATGTTTGTGGGGTGGGAATGTCAGGAGGAATTACAAACATTCTCTCACCTCTTGGCAATTAGTCATGCTAGGGGAACAGTAGAAGGAGGATAGAAAATGTGTCCTGTGTATGTAATCAGTGTTAAGGTGTAGGTAGAGGTATGCAAGGAACCTCTAACCAATACTTTTCATCTTTATCCCTGAAAACCCAACTTTCCTAAGATGTGCGGGAGCTAGCCATCACTTTTAGTGGATGACCACTTGCCCATTAAAATATAAAATCACCTTTATTGTATTATTGTGCCTACTGGTGTATAGAATGTTGAATTCCAAAATGAAAACATCCAGATATAGGCCATACAGTTCTCATTTGTATTCTTGGTTTGCAGTGCATTTTCTGTAATGTTTCCCTATAAATCTTTTTTCTCTTTTCATAGGGATGAATCTGTTTATTTGTTGAACTGACTGATTTTTTTTCCAATATGAATTTAGTTAATAAAAATATATAATATAATTGTATAATTTTAGACTCAAGTTTTAAAAGCTGATTTCATTACTTTCAGAAAATATACAAGTTATGTTTACTCTTGTTGATTAATATAGTAATTCAGTGAAAAACGATTTGGATTTGTTTCAATTATATTTTCAATTGAGTAGCATAGTTCATGCCAGATTTTGATTTACAGTTTGGTTTCGTTCAATTCCCTCTTTCAATGAACATGAACATCCATTGGGGTAAGTTTAAATTATTGTTGACAGGCTGGACACATTTCCAGATATAATGAGACTACAATACATAGAGGTGTGTAATACACAGAAGCAGAATTTGGAGATAGACTCCCTAAAAGACCCAGTAAATGAGAATCAACTACACAAGGACATTAAGAAATGTGAGAAAGGAAAAAAGGCAAAATGGACAATAAAAATAATAAACTTTCTGTCTTTTCCAGGGACATGAAAGGTAATTTCAGTAGTAGAGTATGGTAAAGGCAAGTAATAGCTACTGTGTAACTGCAGTTTGCAGCTTGAATTTATTTTCAGTAATCTAAGAGGGTGGACCTGAAGAAAGCAGAGCTGCAGTAGTGAGAAGCAGAATGTGCATGAGGTGGAGCAAATAATGATAATCTAACAAGTGTGAAAGTAAGAAATATTCCTGATGGCCTCAATGCTTCAGCATATGAGGCAGGACCTTAGATAAGCCAAGAAGCTGAACTAGAAAGCACTTGCACCACAGCATCCCTCTGCCACCAGAGAGAAATACATAGTCGTTGGTTATAGAGGAGTCACATGGGCTTTGAAAATCATAGTCACTGAATAATGTTCATTATTTAAACCCATTCTAAACAATATGGCTTGGTTTATGGCTTATGGAGAAATCTCACAAATAAATCTATATATCTCTGTCCTTACTTCACATGTTATCAGGAAAATCAGGAAATGGGGGATTGAGAATATATGCCACTTGGAAAGATTCCATTAAACTACTTAATTTAGATAATTATTTTTTTAAATACTAAAGGAGATATTCTAAAATATAACTTATTGTTATCCTTGTGTCAAATTACTGTGGTTATTTGAGAGTAAGCACATTCTAGCATAAAGTCAATGAGAATAATCCTTTAATAAGAAAGAGATTGTATGTATTTATTCAACAATTATTTACCAAACGTTAACTGTATGACAAATGCCAATGGTAAAGGTTGGAAATATGATAGTAAGCGAGAGAAAAATTATGGTTTTACACAGTAAAAATAAAACACACAAACAAATAAATAAATAATATATATTTCAGGTAGTGGCAAATAACATATAACAACAATAACAAAAAAAAAAAACCAGTAACATGATAAAGAATTTCTAGAAATAAAGTTTCCTTTGTTTTAATATATTTTCCATTTCACCCTAAAAACATCCATACTCATAATTATATGACTTAAACCATCAAACTGGATTTTAGGATAATTATATCAAGAAAAATATGGTAATGACAAATGTCATAAATTTGTTCCTCACTACTATAGTTATTTGTACTAGAAAATTAGACATATCTCTTGAGTAATAAATAAATTGTAATGGAATTTTAAAAAATTATTAATGAGATCAAATTTCATTGCATGTTTAATGAGGAAAGAAATACTGACAATAATAGAGTAACTTGACATAATATTTGTAAAAAAATTTTAGTTCTCCAATTTACTGCAGAAATAATGATTAAATCATAAATTGATATTTCAAATCCTATATAATAGTTTCCATTGTAATTAATCCTTTAGAGAATATAATTATAATCCTTACAACATGATTTTAAGAATTAGTTAAACATAAGAAAGTTGAGAGACCCACAGCTTTTTTGATATAGTTCATAAAAGTATTTTGAGCTTATTCTTTTGGTTTAAAACTCTCCTGTCAGGTACTCATTTCAGCCATCTCTGGTTTTCAAACTTTCTCAAATTTTGTAGTTTCATCAACAGCTATCATTTTTTATTGCTCTGACATCTGTTTAAAAAAAATCTTTCCAATTCCCTAAAATCATCCAAATGTAATGACCTATCTACATTATGCATAGGTGGAGTCAAATCTTAAACTCAGGATTTTTCACATCATTACCTCCATGACTTCGTATCTCTCTTTTCCACAATTCTTCCACTTTCCTCTAACTTTACTTGTCTCTGTCTCCCTCTCTCAAGCGTGCTCTCGTGCTTTCTAACCCTCTTGCTTTTAAAACAGTTTTGACCTCCTTCCTTCTCTAGCACTGAGATAAGATGTATCCATCATAAATCTTCATGAATGTTCTTTATGACCTTGTTAGATTATGGCCCTATGCTGAGCCGCTATTAGTTGCTCAAATTTATTCTTTCATCTTATCCCTGGACCTTTGCATATACTTCACTTTGAGGCTGAAATAAATATCCTTTTTAAAATTTATTTACTCTAAATCTTTATCAGGGAAACCAGACAAAGTTCCATGGTTAAGAGAGGTGCCTAATCTCCTTCTCTGTCCTCACAGACCACCTGTGCATGTTCTTATCATATCTTAATTTTTTATGTTTAATAGACACATAATAAATTGCACACACTTATGGGGTACAATGTGATGTTTCAGTACATATATACCTTGTGTAATGATCAAATCAGAGTAATTAGCATATCCACCACCTCAAACATTTATGATTTCTTTGTAGTAATAAATTCAAAATCCTCTCTTCTAGGTATTTTGAGATATACAATATCATTTTGTTGACTATAGTTACTCTACAGTGCAGTAGGACACTGGTACTTATTCTGCCTTTCTAGCTATAAATTTATACCCATTGATCAACCTCTCCTATCAACCCACCACTTTCCTTAGTCTCTGGTAACCACTGTTCTATTTGCTACTTCTATGAGACCAACACTTTTAGATTCTGAATATGGGTGAGAACATTTGACATTTATCTTTCTGTTTCTGACTTATTTATCTTAACATATTTTCCTTGAAGTTTACCCATGTTGTTCCAAATGACAAAATTTCTTTCTTTCTTAAGGCTGAATAGTATTCCACTGAGTATTGTGTGTGTGTGTGTGTGTGTGTAATCATATTTTCTTAATCCGTTCATACATCATTGGACACTTAGAATCCATTACTTGACTATTGTGAATGGTGAAGCAATAAAAATGGGAGTTCAGATATTTCTTCAACATATTAACTTCACTTCCTTTGGATAGTTACCTGGTAGTAGCACTGCTGGATCATATGGTAGTACTATTTTTTAATTTTTTGAGGAACATACATACTATTTTCAATAATGGTTCTATTAATATATATTCTCACCAACACTGTAGAAGGGTACCTTTTTCTCCACATCTTTGCTAACACCTCTTTTGTCTTTTTGATAATAGCCATTCTGACTAAAGTGAAGTGCTATCTCATTGTGGTATTGATTTACATTTTCTGGACAATTAGTGATGTTGAACATTTTTTTCATACGCCTGTTGGCCACTTGTCTTCTTTTGAAAGTTATCTGTTCTGGTCCATTGCCAATTTTTTCATCAGTAGTAAAGTCAGAGCCTTTAGTGTATCTGTCACTGGAGTTATGTACATTGTACCTATAAAGTAATTTCTCATCATCCACCCTTCTGCCATCCCCTGACCCTTCCAAGCATCTATTGTCTATCATTCCACACTTTACCTCCATGTGTAAACATTATTTAGCTTCCATTTATTACTGAGACGTGGTGTTTGTCTTTCTGTCTCTGAGTTGTTTCACTTGAGATAACTGTCTCCAGTTCCCTCCATGTTCCTGAAAAATATATTTCTTTTTTTAAGGATGAAATGTCTAGATCTTTTTCAGACACTTCATTTTTTTCCTTTCTTTGGTGTCTGCTACTGAAGTGTTTTGTGTTCCTTTGGAAAACTCACATTTATTTGCTTTTTCACGTTTCTTCTTTCTTTATGTGTATATCTGTGCATATGGTAGAAGAGTCACATTTCTGATTTTATGTGGTAGTTTTGGTAAAGTGAAACATTTTCATGTATATGGGTCTTAGGGTGTGGCTTGGCAGGGTGTTTTGGCTTTGATTCTGGGTGGAAGCAGTAGTGTGGTTTATGTGCAGTTTCTTCAGCTGTAATTCGCATCACCAATGTCTATGAGCGCGTCAGTGCTCTGGACTGCAAAAATTTGTGGTAATAAAGGCCACCATGATAGTTTCAGGCTGGGCATATTTGAGTGTGATAGGTTGGCTGGCACTAGGGTGGGCTTGCTGGAGTCCTGGGCCTCCACTAGGCCAGCCATATTGGTCCAGGAGCATGCAGATGCAGTGAATTATCTAGGGTGGGACTACCATGCAGTGGGACCACCACAAGGCTAACCGGTGGTCCAGGCAAATGCTCATATACATGAGTTGGCTGGTTCTGGAGTGGGTTGGCAGGAGAGTGGAGCCACCACTGGGATGAATGTTGAGTTGTCAGGGACACATGGGCGTGATAGGTAAACCAGCTCTGTGGTGATTTTGGGGAGTCAGGACAAGCCTAAGGTCAGCTTTCCCACTCTGTATGACTGCCTGTTCCATTGGAGCAGGGCACAGCATAGTCTCAGACACTGGAGTCACAGCTGTTCTGCTGAACCTAGGCTCTAAGTAGTCAGATTTTTGTTACTGTGGCCATCTGTTTGAGTGGAGTGGAATGTCAGCAGAGCATCACGATGGATAAACAATGACTACTGGCTCCCATAATAGGATGCACTACAGCTATGGGTCTGATACCATCAAGATAGTGATGTGCTATAGCACCCTGGGTCACAGGGGTAGGGGGGTGCACACAGGCTCCTCACTTTGGAGCAATGCAGCCATGTTAACTCCAGGAAACTCACCAAACTATATTCAGAGACAGTGAGGACTGTGGGCCTTTCTTGCAGCAAGAGCTGTAAATGCGTATGTTGGGAATGGGGACTGCTGGTGGCCTCCAGTTTAACTTTTTCTCACAAAGACAAGTCTCTCCCGTCCCCAAGCTCATCCCAGCAGGGTGAAGAGAGTGGCAGAGATAGGTGCTTCACTTCCTCTCTAAACTTCCATTCTGGGTTTCTGTGCTTCACAGATATTTCACCACCTCCTTGTGGTGAAGTATCCAGCATACTTCTTCAGTCACTCTAGTTGTAATATAGTTCTCTGTTCATTGTTTTGGTCCTTTGTTTTTGGTTGGATAAGTACCAGGCATCTCTAGGAAACCATCTTGCTATGACCACAAAATTCATGATTAGCCATTTATTACTTTACATAGTGATACATTTTCTGTTTCCTATTATTTTACATTTTCTTTAACAGGGCTGTTAAATCCCTGGTATTTAGCATAATGATTGATGCACAGTGAGTGTATAGTGTCTTTTATATGTCAAAAAAATAAATGAAGAGAAGTTATTTGGGCACATGCCCTTTCAGTCCCTTTGTATTTTTATACTCTTTATAACTTATGTCAATAATTCAATTTTATACTATTATTAAATGTTTTAGTTCTTTTCTTATTCAAGACCCATCTAAAATTCTATCTCCTTCATATGTCGTCTTCAATTTGCCTGACTAAAAGTTGTATTTTTTGTGTTCTGAATATGAAAAGCACTTGGTATAACTCTTCCTATGGCATGTCTCACTGCTTTCATCTTGTTTATATAATCTATATTCTAAATTATAAGAAGTTGAAAAGATCCACATGGTACGTATCAAATCCATAAGCACATTTCAAACTGAAGATAATGAATTATGTTAATTAAGTACTATCCTATTACAAAATTTCTCAAAGTGTGCTCTGAACATTAGCAATCAAAAATGCCTTGGGGATGGCGGAAATTACACTGTCCAATAATTACTCTGAATTGCTCTTTTGTAACCATATACTCTTCCTGTAGTTTTAAAATGTCTTCATTCAGAATTTCTTAAAACTGCCCAGCAAACATTCTCCCATTTTCATGCTTTGCCATGATATCAGTAACATGCAATGAAATTTATTCTAAGCCATTGATATTGTTTGTTGCCTCGTGTCTGAACAAGAATGCATTTTACAGTCCCGAGAAAAACTAGTATATTCAAAAATAGTCAAAAAATTAAAAAAAAAAACTTTCTGTTATGTGGTGCGGTGTACTAAAAGTTGAAAAAATATTTTAGGAACTAAATTAATTCACTTATGGATGACGTTAATTTTCCAAAGCGTGAAAGTCATGTATGTGGAGTGTACAGATGTTTACATAGACCAAGTGGTGTTTCCTTGTCATGGATGACTGACTGTGTTATTGATTAGGTAGTCCAGTCAAAAGTCACTGGACATCAGGACACAGATTTCTGCATGGTTTTAAAAATTGCATTACAAATCTAAGTATTGTGTTAGGCAGTCCACTTTTCAGAAGCCAGGTATTATAAAGTATTTACAAAGCAAAGGAGATGATTGGCTATAGTAAGCTTTATTTCCTTTCCTTCTCCCCTTCTACTCTTAACCACACCCTTTAAAACCCACATGCCCTATTCTGTAACTCTATTCTGATTTCCCACTTATCACTTATTTCCAGGATCTATTCTTTAGATGAATTATCTTATTAAAAATGGACATTATAGATTTGGGTTCCTTTTATCTAGAAACATGCTTCAGAAAAATCTATGATAGAATATGTATAGATTCAAACATCAAATTTTAATCAAGATTAAATGCATAGTTTGCATAGTATTACAGACACACCTCATTTCTTTGCACTTTGGTTTATTGTGCTTTGCAGATATCGTGGGGTTTGTTGCTGTTGTTTTACAAACTGAAGGTTTGTGACAATGCCGCATTTGGCAAGTGGCATTTTTCCAATAGCATGCTGTCACTTCAACTCTCTGTGTCACGTTTAATAATTCTCATAGTATGTCGAAGTTTTCATTATTATTTCTGTTATGGTGACCTATAAACAATGAACTTTGATGTTACTATTATAATTGTTTTTGGGGGTCACAAACTGTGCCCATGAAAGATGGTGAACTTAATCAGTAAATGTTGTGTTTGTTCTGACTTCTCTACCAACCAACCATTCTCTTGTCCTTGTCTTTCATTCCATCCTTGAACATCTCTATCCCTGAGACACAACAATACTGAAAGTGTGACAACTAATAAACATACAATGGACTCTAAGTGTTCAAGTGAAAGGAAGAGTCACATGTCTCTCACTTTCAATCAAAAGCTAGAAATTATTAACCTGAGTGAGAAAAGCATGTTGAGAGTCAAGATAGACATCTTATGACAAATTAGCCAAGTTGAAAATGCAAAGGAAAAATTATTGAAGGAAATCACAAGTGCTACTCCAGTGAACACACAAATTATAAGAAAGCAAAACAATCTTTTTTTGCTGATATGAAGAAAGTTTTAGTGGTTTGGTTATAAGATCAAACCAACCACCATATTCCCTTCAGCCAAATTCTAATTCCGAGTAAGACCCTAACTTTATTCAATTCCATGAATACTAAGATAGCTGAAGAAGCTGTAGAATAAAAACTCTGAAGCTTTCAGAGGTTGGTTCATGAGATTTAAGAAAAGAAGACATCTTCATAATATAAGTGCAAGGTGAATCAGCATAAAGTGATACAGAAGTTGCCTCAAGTTATCCAAACGGTCTAGCCAAAATAATTGCTGAAGGTGGCTACACTAAACAACAGATTTTCAGTGCAGAAGAAGTAGCTTTCTACTGGAAGAAAATGTCACGTAGACCTTTCATAGCTAAAGAGAAGTCAATGCCTGGCTTAAGTTTCAAAAGACAGACTGTGTTGGCAGGGGTTAATGAAACTGGCAACTTTAAGTTGAAACTAATGCTCATTTATTATTCAAAAATTCTAGTGTCCTTAAAAATCATTCTAAATCTACACTGCCTGCACTCAAAAATAGTCCAGGACCATATGGATTCACAGCATAGTTCTACCAGACATTCAAAGAAGAATTGGTACAAATTATTTTGACACTATTCCACCAGATACAGAAGGACATCCTTAGTTTTCTATGAAGCCAGCATCACCCTAATATCAAAACCAGGGAAGGACATAACCAAAAAAGAAAACTACAGACTGATATCCTAGATGAACATAGATGCTAAAATCCGAACAAAATACTAGCTAATCAAATCCAACAGCATATCAAAAAGATAATCCACCCTGATCAAGTGGGTTTCATACTAGGGATGCAGGGATGGTTTAACATATGCAAGTCAATAAATGTGATATAGCACATAAACAGAATTAAAAACAAAAATCACATGATCATCTCAATAGATGCAGAAAAGCATTCAACAAGATCCAGCATCCGTTTATGATTAAAACTCAGCAAAATTGGCATACAAGGGACATATCTTAATGTAAAAAAAGCCATCTATGCAACACCCACAGCCAACATATTACTGAATGGAGAAAAGCTGAAAGCATTCCCTCTGAGAACTGGAACAAGACAAGGATGTCCACTCTCATCACTCCTCTTCAACATAGTACTGGAAATCCTAGCCAGAACAATCAGACAAGAGAAAGAAAGAAAGGTCATCCAAATCAGTAAAAAGGAAGTCAAACTGTCACTGCTTGCTGATGATGATGGTTAGCCTTGAAAACCTTAAAGCCTCCTCCACAAAGCTCCTAGAACTGATAAAAAAAAAAAATTAGCAAAGTTTCCGCATACAAGATTAATGTACACAAATCAGTAGCTCTTCTATACACTAACAGCGACCAAGCGGAGAATCAAATCAAGAACTGAACCCCTTTTATAATAGCTGAAAAAAATAAAATAAAATACTTAGGAATATACCAAACCAAGGAATTGAAAGACCTCTCCAAGGAAAACTGCAAAACACTGCTGAAAGAAATCATAGACAATCCAAACAAATGGAAACACATCTCATGCTCATGGATGGGTGTAATCAATATTGTGAAAATGATCATACTGCCAAAAGCAATCTACAAATTCAATGCAATCCCCATCAAATTCCAACATCACTCGTTACAGAATTAGAAAAAACAATTCTAAAATTCATATGGAACCAAAAAAGAGCTGGCATAGTCAAAGTAGGATTAAGCAAAAAGAACAAATCTGGAGGCATCACACGACCGAATTTCAAACTATAGTACAAGGCCATAGTCACCAAAACACTTTGGTACTGGTAAAAATAAATAAATAAATAAGCATGTAGGCCAATGGAACAAAGTAGAGGACCCAGAAATAAACCCAAATACTCACCGATAACTGATCTTTGACAAAGCAAACAAAAGCAGGAAGTGGAGAAAAGGCACCCTTTTCAACAAGTGGTGCTGGGATAATTGGTTAGCCACACGTGGGAGAATAAAACTGGATCCTCATCTCTCACCTTATAAAAAATCAACTCAAGATGTATTAAGGATTTAAACCTAAGACCGAAACTATAAAAATTCTAGAAGATAACATTGGAAAACCCCTTCTAGGCATTGGCTTAGGCAAGGGTTTCATGACCAAGAACCCAAAAGCAAATGCAATAAAGACAAATATAAATAGCTGGGACCTAATTAAACTACAGAGCTTTTGCATGACAAAAGGAACAGTCAGTAGAGTAAACAGACAACCCAAAGAGTGGCAGAAAATCTTCACAAATTATACATCTGACAAAGGACTAATATACAGAATCTACAGCTAACTCAAATCAGTAAGAAAAAAATCAAACAATCCCATCAAAATGTGGGCTAAGGATATGAATAGACAATTCTCAAAAGAAGATATACAAATGGCCAACAGACATATGAAAAAATGCTCCATATCACTAATGATCAGAGGAATGCAAATCAAAACCACAATGCAATACCACCTTACTCCTGCAAAAACGGCCATAATCAAAAAATCATAAAACAGTAGATGTTGGCATGGATGTGGTGACCACTTTTACACTGGTAGTGGGAATGTAAACTAGTACAGCCACTATGGAAAACCGTGTGAAAATTCCTTAAAGAACTAAAAGTAGACCTACCATTCGATCCAGTAATCTATCTACTAGGTATCTACCCAGAGGAAAATAAGCCATTATTTGAAAAAGATACCTGCACATACATGTTTACAGCAGCACAATTCACAATTGCAAAAGCATGGAACCAATCCAAATGCCCATTAACCAACACTTGGATAAAGAAATTGTGATTATATATATGAAGGAATACTACTCAGCTATAAAAAGGAATGAATTAAAAGCATTTGCAGTGACCTGGATGAGATTGGAGACTATTATTCTAAGTGACATAACTCAGGAATGAAAAACCAAATATTGTATGCTCTCACTGATATGTGGGAGCCAAGCTATGAGGACGCAATGGCATAAGAATGATACAATGGACTTTTGGGAATTGGTGGAAAGAGTGGGATGGGGCAAGGGATAAAAGACTACAAATATGGTGTAGTGTATACTGCTTGGGTGATGGGTGCACCAAAATATCACAAATACCATGAAATAAATTACTCATGTAAGCAAATAGCACCTGCACCCCAATAATTTATGGAAAAATAAATAAATAAATAAATAAATAAATAAATAAATAAATAAATGGAACAACAAAGCCTGGAAGACAGAACATCTGTTTACAGCATGGTATACTAAATATGTGAAGCCTGCAGTTGAGACCTACTGCTCAGAATAAATGATTTTATTTGAAACATTACTGCTCACTGATAATGCACCTGGTCAATGAAGAGCTCTGACAAAGATGTACAAGGAAATGAATGTTGAATCACAGAATTAAGGAGGAATTTTGACTTGAAAGTCTTATTATTTAAGAAATATGCTTCATAATGCTATAGCTGCCATAGATAGTGATTCCTCTCAGGGATCTTGGCAAAGTAAAGAGAAATCCTCTAGGAAAGATTCACCATTTTAGATGTCATTAAGAACATTCATCATCCATGAAAGGAAGTCATAATATCCACATTAACATGAGTTTGAAACAAGTTGATTCCAAACCTCATGAATGACTTTAAAAGATTCAAGACTTCAATAAAGGAAGTAACTGCAGATATGGTAGAAAGAGCAAGAGAACTAGAATTAGAAGTGGAGCCTAAAGATGTAACTGAATTGCTGTAATCTCATAATTAAACTTGAATGAATGAGTAGTTGCTTCTTACAATGAGAAAATAAAGTGGTTTCTTGAGATGGAATCTACTCCTGTTGAAGATGTTGTTAAAATTGCTGAAATGACAACAAAGGATTTAAAACATTACATAAACTTAGTTCATAAAGCAAGGGAGAGTTTGAGAAGATCAACTCTCATTTTGAAAGATGTTTTCACCATGGAGAAAATGCTACCAGACAACATTGCATGCTACACAGAAATCTTTTGTGGGAGAAAGAATCAATTGATGTGGCAAACTTTACTCTTGTCTTAAGATTTTTCCCAGCCATCCCAGCTTTTCAGGATTCAGTGATTGCTGAAATGACAGCCCTGATCATTCAGCACTCATCAACATCAAGGCAGGACCTTCCCCTACCAAAAAGATGATGACCCACTGAAGGCTCAAATGATCATTAGCATTTTTTATTGGCAAAGTATCTTTAATTAAGTTATATACATCATTCTAGTAGACATAATCCTATTGAGAACTTAATAGACTACACTATAGTGTAAACATAACTTCTATATGCACTGGAAAACCAAAAAATTAGTATGACTTGCTTTATTGCAATATTTGCTTTATTGTGGTGATCTGGAATCAAATCCTTACTATCTCCAAAGTATGTATAGCCATTTAAAAATTCAATTTGTAATTAAAAATATCAAAAAATTTCCAGACTGAGATGCTCTTAATAGAGAATAATATTAAATATATTTTTAAAATAAATAATTTTATCCTCTTTTTCAAAGAAAATAGAACAGGAAGAAATATTTCTCAACTCATTTTACAAGGTTAGTATTATGTTGATAAGAAAAACAGGCAAAGTCAGTGCAAAAAGAAACCAAAAACCTATAGACCAATATTTCACATAAACTTAGGTGCAAAAATCCTCAATAAAATGATTTCAAATTGAATAAAAATAGTTATACACTTTGAACTTGTGTTGATTTATTGGAGTTATAAAAGACAGGTTAAGCATTTGAAATTCAATAAATGTAATCCATCATATGAACAAGCTGTAGAAGAAAAATCAAATAATCAGACCAACTGTCACAGAAAAAGCATTTAACAAAATTCAGCACCCATTTACAATTAAAAAATAATAATAATAATAATCTCAAGCCGGGCGCAGTGGCTCAAGCCTGTAATCCCAGCACTTTGCGAGGCCGAGACGGGCGGGTCAGGAGGTCAGGAGATCGAGACCATCCTGGCTAACATGGTGAAACCCTGTCTCTACTAAAAAATACAAAAAACTAGCCGGGCGAGGTGGCAGGCGCCTGTAGTCCCAGGTACTCAGGAGGCTGAGGCAGGAGAATGGCGTGAACCTGGGAGGTGGAGCTTGCAGTGAGCTGAGATCAGGCCACTGCACTCCAGCCTGGGTGACAGAGTGAGACTCTGTCTCAAAAAAAAAAAAAAAAAACTCAGCAAATTAAGAATAAAAATTATTTTTCTACCTGGTAAAGACATATACAGAAAACTTACAATTAATATCATACTTAATGTTAAATTTAGGATCCTGTCCTAAATTTAGGATGCTTTCCTAAATGAAGATATCAATGTCTCCATTTGCCACTCTTATTGAACATAGTGCTGGCAGTTCTAGCTGGTGCAATCAGGGGATGAAAAAAAAAAAAAAAAGACATAAGAAAGAAGAAATAAAACTGTCCTTATTTACAGAAGACATGGTTGTTTATATAGAAAATCCTAAGCAATCTACATAAAACCCTCCTAGAACTAATAAGTGAGTTCAGCCAGGTCACAGGATAGAAGATGAACAAACAAATATCAAACACATTTTAATATGTTAATAGCAAACATGTGGAAATTAAAATCATAATACAATGTGCAACTGTTCTGAGGAAAATCAAATAGCTATAAAACTAGTCAGTAAATTACTTATAGGTTTTGCATCTGGAATATTACAAAATACATTTTAAAAAGCAAAGATGTAAATAAGTGGAAAGATATATCTCTTTCATGAATTGCAAGACTGAAAATAGTAGACATTTCAATTCTCCCAAAAAATGATCTACAGGTTTAATTCAATTCCTATGAAAACCCCAGCAAATTATTTTTGTAAACATTGCCAAGATCATTGTAGAATTTACATGTAAAGCCCTAGAACCAAGAATAAGTTAAAGCAAATGTGAGAAAGAAAAAAAAAAAACGATGAGTTGGCAGTAATGATTCCATCGTATTGTCAAAGCTTACAATACAGCTAAAGTAATGAAGAAAGTAAGGTATCGGTGAAGAAATATACACATAGATCACCGGAACAGAATAATGAACCCAGAAATAAAAGAACAAAAATATGTCAAATTGATTCCTAATTAAGGTACAGAAAACAATTTAAGACCTCGGTGACTGGCTTCTTCACAACTGGTGAGGGAGCATTTGGACAACCACAGGCAAAAAATAAACCACCTAAACTTCACATCCTATGCAAAAAAAAAAAAAACTCAAAATTGATCATGATGCACTTAAAAGTAAATCTATAAAACACTTAGAAAAACATATCACAGAAAATCTTTGAGGTCCTGAGTTAGGTGAAGAGTTTCAGAATTAAGCCTAAAAACAGGATTCATAAAAAAAAATTAATAAATTGGACATCAAAATTAAACACTTTGGCTATGAAGAAGATACTGAATAAGAAAATGAAAAGACAAATACAAAATGTAAAAAAAAAGTGTTAACATATCATACGCCTGACAAAGAGCTTATATATAGAGTATATAAAGAATTCCTAAACTCAACTGTTAAAAAAGAATTCACAAAATGAGAGGAGACTTGAATAGGTATTTCACAAAGAGGATTTACAGATGGCAAATAGTTTTATGAGTAGATATTATTTGGAAAATTGAAATTAAAATCACAGTGAGATATTATGATACACCTACCAGAATGGCTAAAATTAAAAACAGTGACTATGGCCAGGCGCAATGGCTCACGCTTCTAATCTCAGCACTTTGGGAGGCCGAGGTGGGCGGATCACGAGGTCAGGAGATCGAGACCATTCTGGCTAACATGGTGAAACCCCATCTCTACTAAAAATACAAAAAATTAGCCAAGCCTGGTGGTGGTCGCCTGTAGTTTCAGCTACTTGGGAGGCTGAGGCAGGAGAATGGCGTGAACCAGGGAGGCAGAGCTTGCAGTGAGCCAAGATTCCACACTGCACTTCAGTCTGAGCAACACAGCGAGACTTCGTCTCAAAAAAAAAAAAAAAAAACCAGTGACTACACCAAATGTGAGGATGCACAGGAACTGAACCACTCATATAATGCTGACTGGAATGTAAAATGGTATACCAACACTAGAAAAGAATATCAATCTTTTATAAAACTAAAATTGCACTTGCCATGCAACTCTGAAATTGTACTATTGAGTACTCATTATCCCAGAGAAATGAAAGCTTATGTTCACACAAAAACCTGTACATGAATCTTCAAAGTAGCTTTACTTATAATAGCCCAAACTTTAAAGAACATAAATGGTCTATGACAGGTGAATGATTCAACAAACTGTAGCATATCCATATCATGGAATACTACTCAGCATTAAAAAGGAACAAACTACTGATGTACATAACAACTTGCATAAATCTCAAGGTAATTATGTATAAAACAGAACATTAAGAGCAAAGGAAAAAATCAATCTCAAAGGTTACAGGTTATGTAATTCCACTCATATAACATTCTTTGAATGAAAAAATTAAAGATATGTAGAATTGAGTAGTGGTCAGTAAGTATTATGGTGGGACAGGTTAGGTAGGAAATAGCTGTTGCTCTAAAAGGATAGCAGAAGGGATACTTGTGATAGAATTTCCCTGTATCTTGACTATAGTAATGGTTACAGGGATCCACATTGTAATAAAGTGCACAGAAGAAAATACACTTGCACACTCACAATAAATGCCTGCAAAATTGGTGAATTCTGAATCAGTTCAGTGGATTGTAGTTATAATGCTAATTTTCTCATTGTAATATTGTGCCATAGTTATGACGAATGCTTCTCTTGAGGGATAGTGGGTGAACAATATATAGGGTTCATATGGTTTGGCTTTGTGTCCCCACCCAAATCTCAAATCTCATCTTGAATTGTAATACCCACATGTTGAAATACCCCACCCAAATCTCATCTTGAATTGTAATACCCACATCACTATCACATGGTGGTAGTGATCAGATTATGGGGGAAGTTTCTCCCTGCTGCTCTCATGATAGTGAGGGAGTTCTCATGAGATCTGATGGTTTTAAAAGTGGTAGTTTCTCTTGTGTGCCCTCTCTCTCCGCCTCCTGCTGCACTGTAAGGTGTTTTCTTCTCTTTTGCCTTCTGCCATGATAGTAAGTCTCCTGAGGCCTTCCCAGCCATGTGGAACTGTGAGTAAATTAAACCTCTTTGTTAATAAATTACCCATTCTCAGATAGTATCTTTATACCGTGTGATAACAGACTAATACAGAGAGTTGGTACCAGCAGAGTCAGTTACTCCTATAAAGACAACCTGAAAATGTGGAAGCAACTTTGGAACTGGGTAAAAGGCAGGGTTGGAAGAGTTTGGAGGGTTCAGAAGAAGACAGGTAGATGTGGAAAAGTTTGGAACTTCCTTGAGACTTGTTGAATGGTTTTGACCAAAACGCTGATAGTACTATGGACAACCAAGTACAGGTTGAGGTGGTCTCAGATGGAGATGAGGAACTTACTAGGAACTGTAGCAAAGGTTACTCTTGCTATGCTTTAGCAAAGAGACTGGTGGCATTTTGCTTCTGCTGTAGAGATCTATGGAACTTTGAGCTTGAGAGAGATGATTTAGGGTATCTGCCAGAAGAAATTTCTAAGAAGCAAAGCATTCAAGAGGTGACCTACCCTTTTTTTGAAAGTGTACAGTTACATGAATTCATAAAGAGATGATTTGAAATTGGAATTTATGTTTAAAAGGAAAGCAAAGCATAAAGAAGCAAAGCATAAAGGTTTGAAAAATTTGCAGCCTGACTATGTGGTAGAAAAGGAAAACACGTATTCTGGGGAGGGATTCAAGCCAGCTGCAGAAATGTGCATAAGTAATGAGGAGCTGAATGTTAAAAGCCAAGACAATGGGGAAAATGTCTCTAGGGCATGTCAAGAGAAACTCACAGCAGCCCCTCCCATCCCAGGCCTAGGAGGGAATGAATGGCTTCCTGGGCTGCACTCAGGGCCCTATAGGTCTGTGAAGCTTCAGGTCTTGGTACCTCGCATCCCAGCTGTTACAGTACCAGCCATGGTTAAAAGGGGTTAAGGCACAGCTTGGGCCATTGCTTCAAATGGTCCAAGCGCCAATTCTTGGTGGCTTCCACGTGGTATTGGGCCTGCAGGTATGTGGAAGACAAGAGTTGGACTTTGGGAGTCTCCACCTAGATTTCAGAGGATGTATAGAAGCACCTGGATGTCCAGTCAGAAGAGCTCTCATGAAGAAACTCTACTAGGGCAATATAGAAGGGAAGTGTGGAGTTGGAGCTCTCACACAGAGTCCTCACTGGGGCACCGCTTAGTGGAGCTGTGAGAGAGGGCCAGCATCCTCCAGACCCCAGAAAGGTAGATCTAATAACAATCTGCACCATGTACCTGGAAAAATCGCAGGCATTCAATGGTAGCCATGAAAGCAGCCACAGGGGCTACACCCTGCAAGCCAAAGGGCAGAGCTGCCCAAGACCTGGGAGCCCACCCATTGCATCCATATGCCCTGGATGTGAGGCATACAGTCAAAGGAGATGATTTAGAAGCTTTAGGATTTAATGACTGCCCCACCAGTGTTTAGACTTGCATGGAGCCTGTGGCCCCTTTGTTTTGATCAATTTCTCCTACTTGCAATGGGAACATTTACCCAATGTTTGTACCTACACTGTATCTTGGAAGTCACTTTTGATTTTGATTTTGTTTTTTGTGTGTGTTTTTTTTTTTTTTTTTTTTTTTTTTTTTTTTTTTTTGCTTTTGGTTTTGCTTTTGGTTTTGCTTTTGATTTTATAGGCTCATATGTGGAAGGGACTTACCATGTCTCAGATGAGACTCTGGACTTGGACTTTTGGGTTAACACTGGAATAAGTTAAGACTTTGGGGGACTGTTAAGAAGGCATGTTTGGTTTTGAAATGTGAAAAGTATATGAGAGTTGGGAGGGCCTGGGATGTAATAATGTGATTTAGCTCTGTATCCCCAACCAAATGTCATTTTGAATGTAATCCCCATGTGTTGAGGGAGGTACCTGGTGGGAGGTGATTGGATCATGGGGGCAGTTTCCCCCATGCTGTTCTCATGATAGTGAGGGAGTTCTCAGGAGATCTGATGGTTTTAAAAGCTGCAATTTCCCCTGTACACTCTCTGTATCTCCTGCCACCATGCAAGAAGTTGCTTGCTTCTCCTTTGCCTTATGCAAACATTATATTCTATGTTTCCTAAGCCCCATCTCCCCGCATCCATGCAGAACTGTGAGTCAATTAACCTCTTTTGTTTATAAATTATCCAGTCTCATATATCTCATGTATCTTCTGAGCAGTGTGAGAACGGACTAAAACAAGGATCTCTCTATATTATTTCTTGCAACTCAATATGAATTATTTCAAAATAAAAAGGTTTTAACCTTAAATATTAGATCAAAATTATTCATAAATTTACAGCAAAATTACTCATACTAATCCAAAACTTGAAACAACCCAACTGTTCATCAACTGATGAATGGATACACAAACTGTTTTATATTCAGCAATAAAAATGAAGTACAGATACATGCTATAACATGAATAAACCTTGAAAACATCATGCTAAGTGAAAGACAATAGTCACAAAATATCATATATTATGTGATTCTATTTATATAGAACAACCAGAATAGGCAACCATAAAGGCAACAATAAAGAAAGTAGATTAGTAATTGTCCAGTGCTCCTACTGTTGGTGGTGGAGATGGGGAGTTACTGCTAATGAGTATATGTTTTCTGCTTGGAGTGATGAAAAATTTATAAAATTAGTAGACAGAGTTGCAGAACACTGAATATAATAAGTACCCTGTGACTTACACTATAAATGGGCTAATGCCAACACATGTTAATTATATCTCAGTAAAAGTGTCAGAAATACATAATGCATTATTAGTAAAAAGATAGAGAATATAACATGCAAATATTAATCAAATCAAATAAAGAATGGTTAAACTAATGCTATATGAAATAGACCACTCAATGAAGAATACTACCAGTGTTAAAATATTACATAATGATAGAAAACAAATACATTAATAAGTTTTAACAATCTAACAATATTCATGCATATTAACACGAAGCAAAAGCTGATACTACTGAAGGAATAGACAAGTCTACAACTACAGTTAGAGATTTTAACAATGAATAACCAGAACATTAACAGCACATAGAAAAAATTTATAGAGTATTACACTATTGAGTTAGAATTGTCTAAGCTTCCATTTTAAGAAGTCAGAAAAAAAAAATCTATGCAGCAGTAAAGGAATAATAATGACAAGAACTCAAAGCAATGAAAGTGAAAGGAGAAAAAGAGAAAAAAATTCTAAATCTTTGTTCTTTGAAAAAATCAATAAAATCAATAAATGCTTTACTAGACTGATCAAATAAAGAAAGATAGGGAGGAATACAAATTTTGTCAGGAATGAAAATGGATTATCATTAGATGACATAGATATTTCAGTAATAAGTTCAGTAACAAGTTCAGTAACAAGTTCAGTAATAATGTACATAAACTTGTACATAGATGTACATTATGCACATAATGTACATAAACAAGAACATAGATGAATCTCAAAAGGATTATAAGTGAAAGATCCATATAATGTATACTGTATGGCTGCACACCATATGATTTAATGACCTTCTGAACAAGGACAAGACTGTACAAGGAGAAATCAGAACAGTAGTTGCTGAGGGCTGGAGGTAATGAGAGGGAAGTAACTACAACGGGCCATGAAGCTACCTTTTGGTATGAGGTAAATATTTAATATCTTTATTGCAGCTATATGATTGTATACGTTTGTCAAAACACATAATGTTTTATGCATAAGAATGAAATTTACTGTACATAAAATATACATCAATACATCTAAGAAAAAAATAATTGTAAGATGTTTTTGGCTTGCCTATCAATAACAATAACAAAATGTTACTGTGCTTAGAGGCATAAAACTGGAGAAAAAGAAATTTATTCACTGAAATAAAAGAGTTAGAGGTATTTGAAGTTTTCTGGAAAAGATCATCTTCCCTATGGTTAGTGGAAATAAACCTCAACTATTATTAGTACATATACAAATGTACATGCAAACTAAAAATATTCTAAATTGCTTTTTCTTGCACAGTAAAGAAATGCTTTCATTAAGTGCCCATAATTACATTCTGAATACATTCCATTCCCATAACTAAACTATTGCTTACAACAACTTTTTTTAGGGTTCTTGGACTGATACAGTACCCATGAGACTGGTTTAGAAAGCCAATGTTTTAAAAGAAAAAAAAAATTATAAATGAGCCAACTACTTGCTTTACCTACTTGAGATCAAAAATTTTATTTATTTTTTTCAATGGACTAACTAAATAAAATTAATATTTATGTTGGATCTAGTCTTCGTATTTTCTCATTCACAATTTTGAGGGTTATTGCACTTAAAGAACATGGTAAATGTTGAACATTAAATAAATGATAAGTGCGTCTATTCAAGGTATGGTTAAAGTGTAATGCCTAACTTTTCCATCATTTTTCTTATTCTAAGCACAATATATGAACACTTATGAATTTAAAATTGAATTTTAAATATATTTACCTTCATCACTAAATAAAAGTTTTATTACTATATTCTTAGGAATATAAATGTAACAGCTTCAGGTTTACTCAATAGTAGACATATGTGTCTTCAAATACCTACTCAAGAGCACCGCTGATCTGTTTCTCCAAATACCACACATATGTGTAAATTATTTTATACGGAGAATGTGTAAAATTTTAAAGATAATTACGGAGCAACATATGCAGAAAGGATGTGGTTGCTAAATCTAGAAAAGGTGCAATTCAATCTCACTGTACTGCCCGTTTCCTCTTTCTCCTTCTGAAAATCAAAGAAACAAAGAAAAACATATAAAACAAAAATTTCTGTAAAACTGTTTATTTAACAAACATTACTCTTCTTCTGTATTTTATCTCTATTTCACGTTTAGGTCTCCATATTTCTGGATAAATAAATAAATAGTTAACTATGTAACCTGAAAAACTTCTTAAATCTGATTTATGGAGGATATTAGAACTTTCAAAAATTCCCTGGTTTTCTCACTTCTTTACCCAAAGTCTTTACCAAAAATATTTAAGGAGACATTTTAGCATGTGAACTATGCATACATTTTGCAGGCTGATATTAGTAATAATAAGACACAATATTTACCAAGAGCTATTTGCTATGGACTGCATACTGTTTCAGGTGCATTTTTATTTAATTCCAGAAAGTAATACCCATGCAGTATACAATGAAGTAGAAATTTTTCATGTTATGTGGCTGTGAAATAGATGTACATTGCAAATATTGCTATTTTATTGATAAGAAAACCAACATGATATGTATTCCAGTGGTTCTAGGAGAAGGGAGCATTACAATTTATAGTGGCATAATCCAGTATATATTAACATTTATTTTATTTATCTGATATCTGGCAGTTTAAGTACTAATCTTATGTTCAGGTAAGCTTGACAGTACTTGAAAAAGTTTGAAATCACTAATAATATCCGAGGTCTTCAATTTCATTACTTTAATATATTTCCAATATTTTTTAAAAAATGTATATACTATGCATTCGTTTTCTATTTATGTGATTCTCAAGACTGATACCTCTCAAAAGAATCTCTGATTGGAGAGATGTTATTTTCTCCATTATTTATCTTTTTATTTTCCTGTATTCATTTCATTGATTTTTCTTCCTCTCATTCTATTTTACAAACAAAATCTGGTCTATTTTACAAGCAAGATACCTCAAATCCCAGTATCTTGTACTACATTGATAACTTTATGATATAATTATAATTTTATTTGAAAAAAATTAACAAATGTATTGGTATTCCTTTAGAGATATGACTATAATTATCTTTTTCACTGTTTTTAAATTTTCATTGTGCATCAATATCTATCAAACTCCAAACCCCAAGATCTCAAATTAAATTTGTTTTAGGACATCAGGCAAGGATTTATTATGGATTTATGTTAAAGACAATGGATTTATTATGCAACAACAAAACAAAGAAAAACAAAATAGAAACTGAATTTCATATTTTCTTAATTCTCTAGCAAAGTCTGTAAGCACATTCAGGAAGAATTTTGAAGATAACATAACAAAGGGGTTATTTACATGGAGTTGTGGAAAAGGAATCAAAATGGAATGGTGTGGCACCAAGGGTCATGTATTTCCATTTGGAAAAAAAAAAATGGAAATACCTGAGCAGAATGACAGCTGGTGACTGGGACTGTTATAGGGAAAAAGTCAGTTCCACTTATGGCTCAAACCAAAAGGAAGCCAGAGGGCAACAGGGTCTGCAGACAATAAGGCAGAAAATGGACTGGGGGTAAAGGGCAGAGACAGAGAATTAACAACATAGGTGTCAACATGCATACTACTTATTTAAAGATATCAAAGATGAAAGACTGTCTGGTAACAGTAGAAAAAACCTGTAGTTGGAATATAAAACATATATGTAACAGAACATTTACAGTTAGACATAGTCATAAAGATAACATAAAAATCATCACAAAAAATAAATCGTGCTTATATTGAGGTATTTTTCCTTAAGCTAAGAAACCATTCATTGAATAATTGTCAAATGTTTTCTATACGCCAAACACTCTTTCTGAAAGCATATTAATGAATAAAACAGATAGTTCTTTCATGCTAGTGAGGAGACATCACGGAATAGAATTTAGCAAGATTACAGCAAAAATGGAAATTACTGCATAATGAAGTAGAAGAGAGTAAAGGAACTGAGGAATCAAGGGGTGCATGACCCAGCAAATTATCCCATCTTTTTTTATACTCTTAGTGAGGGGAAAATATTGTGACAAGTTGAGCGTCTGCTTTCTGGCAGCTCCAGGAAGTGTCCAGCAAAAGTACCTCTATAGTTTCACTGTCATGAAAGCATGAAAGGAAAGGAACTCTTTATTGGGAGCCCTTACAGGAAAAACAACTCAGGGAAGAAAGATCATAACATAAAATGCTTCCCTCCCAACATGCATTTGCCTCTGGATTTCCCATACAAATAGGTCTCCAAACTGATAGTATTTATAATGGTTATAGTCAGAAAATGAATGCTTTCTCTTTGGGGATGTTTCGTTTTACT
Source organism: Mandrillus leucophaeus (assembly GCF_000951045.1). Taxonomy (NCBI): domain Eukaryota; kingdom Metazoa; phylum Chordata; class Mammalia; order Primates; family Cercopithecidae; genus Mandrillus; species Mandrillus leucophaeus. The sequence continues at coordinate 3,478,949 of NW_012102465.1, read as the reverse complement.
TCATGCCATTTTATCTTTTTTTTTTTTTTTTTTTCCCAATTTTAAAGCTAATAACTATTAACAAGACAAATTGGGAATGAGTCTCTTCTGTACAATATTTCAGCCCAGATATAATTTTGTTCCTTGAGGGTTCTCTAAATGTATTTTTAAGAATAAAATGTATTTTAGCTGATTTTTATGGTATAGTGTTCTATGAAATCTTTTTAATTAGACATGTTTACTGAATTAATATTGTAGTACAAAATTCATGGTATATAGCTCTATAAATTTATTTGAATGAGTAATGTTCACCAAACAGCTACCATAGTAAAAAAATTTTAACCATACTGTATTTGCATTTTTTCCTATCAGTCTGAGTTAAAGATAAAATATGTTTATACATTTAAACATAAGTATTTATATCTATGGTTAGATTCTTACACATATTTGTATTTTTAATTTTAAATGCTATATAACCAACTTTCAGATAAACAATGTTCAACAGGAAGACCCTTAATTAAATGGATTGCTAACTTCACTTCTTTTTTTTTTTTTTTTGAGACGGAGTCTTGCTCTGTCGCCCAGGCTGGAGTGCAGTGGCGCAATCTCGGCTCACTGCAAGCTCCGCCTCCCGGGTTCACGCCATTCTCCTGCCTCAACCTCCCGAGTAGCTGGGACTACAGGCGCCCCGCCACTGCGCCCGGCTAATTTTTTTCTATTTTTAGTAGAGACGGGGTTTCACCATGGTCTCGATCTCCTGACCTTGTGATCCGCCCGCCTCGGCCTCCCAAAGTGCTGGGATTACAGGCGTGAGCCACCCCGCCCGGCCAACTTCACTTCTATAAGAAAGTTAAATCACGGTATAAAATTAGCTTATGAGAGATATATTCACAACAGGCACAATTTACATACACCCTTGCATAGAAATGCACAAATAATCAGGCATTTATCTATATAAAACATTAATTATTGGATTGTCCCCTCCAGGATACTAATCACACTAACTATTTCTCATGGCCTCCACACACATTTATTGATGTTTTGTCTTTTGGAAAGAGAAGAAAAAAATAAAAGTACATAAGTGGAACATAAGGATTGTGAGAGTAGGGAGCAGTAAAACCTTAAAGAAAGAAGGGAGAACAAAAATCATACCAGGACTATTTAAATGAAAAACAGGACAGTACAGAGTCGGCCAGATAGTTGGCAACGAAAATTTTAATAAAAGAAAAAGACATATGCCCATACTCCAAAATGAAAACTATCAAATAAAATATTATAGTACCTTCCTTTTAGTTTATTCAAGAATTATTTTTTCACTCAACATTCTCTTACAAAAGTTAATTGAGCATTTTATATGTATTGGATACACTTCTAGGATTCAAAACAACAGACAAAGATATCACCCTCAAAGAGCTTGCATTCTTGTTGGAGAGGAACAAAATAAACATGAAGTAATAAGTAACAGCATGCCAGGTAGTGATAAGCTCTACAAAAAATAGCTCTAAGTGGTGTGAGTGGTATAGTTAGTTTGAATTCGGAGAATGACCCATCTGATAATGGTCCTATTAGCAGAGTTCTAAAGGAAGTGAAGACGTCAGACATGTAGTTATATGAGATATATCATATGTATGCATGGAACATTGAGCAGGACTCTGTAACTCGAGTGGAGTGACCGAGGAAGACAGTGGTTAGGAATGCTGTTGGAAAGATAGCAGTAGGCCAGGTATTATATGACCTTGCAGGGTTATTGCAGTATTGTGAATATAGTCTTCCATAAGGAGAAAGTCACTGGAACATTTTAGAAGAGGAATGTTAAGTCTGATTTGCATCTGATAAAAACTGAGCTAATGTGTTGAACAGAGTAGGTTTAGGGCAGGGCCAGGTGGAAGTTACTTGAATAACCAAGTGATAGCTGCTGATATATTCTGGGAATAGAATTGATGGCAATGGAGGTGGATAGAGAGGTTGCTTTCTGACTTAATTTTACTGAGAGCCAATGGAGTTTGTGAGAAAGGAAAGACTCAAAAATTAGGCTAAATTCTTGGTCTAAGCAATTGGAGAGATGGAGGATCCCTGATTAGGTGGAGAGGACCATCAGATGTGGAAATTTGGGGGAAATAGTGAAAGCACAGTTTTGGAGATGTTAGGTTTACAGTGCTTAGAAGTCCAAGTAGTGATATCAAATACACAGGTGGCTATAGGAGTCACCAGTATATACATATGGTATTTACAGTAACATTTCTAGATATTCACCAAGACAATGAGTATAAATAGAGAGACCAATAACTTGCTCTGCTTCTGGATTCCCCCTACACACCAAGGTTCACTCCAGACGCACTTACAGAGGAAAAAGGTGGGGCCCAAGTGCGGTGGCTCACGCCTGTAATCCCAGCACTTCGGGAGTCCGAGGCGGGCAGATCGCCTGAGGTCAGGATTTTGAGACTAGTCTGGTCAACATGGTGAAATCCTGTCTCTACTAAAAACACACACACAAAAAATTAGCCAGACATGGTGGTGTGCGCCTGTAATCCCAGGTCCTCAAAAGGCTGAGGCAGGGGAGTTACGTGAACCAGGGAGGCAGAGGTTGCAGTGAGCCGAGATCATGACACTGCACTCCAGCCTGGGTAATAGAGTGAGACTCCGTCTCAAAACAAAAAAAAAAAGGTGGAAGGGAAACTTTGAGAAAGTTTTCTCCAAACGTGTGGGTCCTACCTTGTACCTTCTGTGTATTAGGGGTGGGGAAGTCAGGCTTTGGTGTGGGAGAATAAAAATAGGAAGAGAAATGTTAGAATTCTACTCTCACTTCTCATCCACCCTCGCCTTGGGATTTCATGCTGCCCTCACACTGGGAGAAAATTCCTCACTTTCTCCCTACCTTCTCCTTGCTAAGTGATACAGGACTGTCACTTAGACCTGAAACTTTTAGAAAATCAGTTAAAGACCACTTGGAGCAGCCTTGGGAGGTTTTTGCTCACCATCAGTTCCAATCTAAAGGGATTTGGAATAGCCTAATTTTGAGGCATGTTATTTTTATCATCAATTGGTATGAGTTATGTTTATACTAAGGATATTAAACTTTTGAATTTTCCCCACTTCATTGTTTGCCTTTTTAAACTTTTTTCATTAAAAAAAAATATGTATTACTTCATTGTGATTTTCCTTATGCTTAGAAAGCCTTTTTCTATTCAGAAATTAAATGAATCTTCATCGTGTACCTCCTACAGTATACTTTTGCTTCTATTTTATACACTTAAATTTTTAATCAATCTGAGATATATTTTGCTTCAAAGTAGGAGATGAGATATTGATTGAATTTTTCCTATGCAGCTGTCAGTTTTCTCAGTACCATTTGAAATACTCTATTCTCCATTTGCTTATGGAAATTCCTACCTTATCTAAACTATGTTCCAATACATACTAGAATTCATGCTATGTTGTATTGATTTCCTCAATTTTAACATGTATCTACAACATTTTTTAAATGATCACATCTCTTTGTATTTCTACATTCATCTTCATGAAAGATTAGCTTCACTTTTTATTTTTTTGTAAGTTTTTATGTCCACCTGCATTTGTTTTCAAACTTGTTGAGTTGCTGAAAAAGAACTTTGAGCTTGTCACTGGGGCTATATTGCACTCATTTTGAAAGAATTAACAGCAGGGATCATGGTTGGAAATAGTAAAAAGCTAGTCTAGTAGAATCACAAATTAATTAAAATAGACTGACCAATGAGAACAGATACCAGAGATACAGCAAAAGTATAAGATTAATACTATGCCTTTGCAGTTATCTCTGTCTTCTTTGATATCTCTCAGTGAAGTTAAATAGTTTTCTTTACAGTACCTGCACATTTTCTTTTAGGAAAACTCTTTATTTTACATTTTTCAGAGGTGTATTTTATCATTATAATATAATCTAACTGGTTATAATTTTTCTAATGTATTTTGTGTATTTATCTTAGGCCTAGTTAGTTTCTTGATGTCTCTTCTCAATTTTAAGTATTATTTACATAATTCTTCTGTATTCTCTAGATTTATGTGTGTTTCCTTTCAAAATTAGAACTCTTCCAATTTCAAATTTTATTTATTTAAACCAGAACGTCTAGTGCTAAATACCAAGTGTACTTTCAAACAGAAATATAGGAATATGAGTGGAGCCGGGAACTTTGATTGCATATAAAAGAAGGAAATGGAAATAATACCACTGAAGGAAAATATAATAGATCACCCAGCCAGATAAACCTTAAATGTGCTGCTCCTAATCTGGCCTCTAACTGAATGGAAGGAAGCCAACCTCCACGTTGTTCTTCAAGCCAGCAATTTGCATTTCCATCTAGTTCCAAGTTCATCAATTATTATTTACTCCTACTTCCTCAATATTCTTCTGAACAATCAGGACTTAGACCAGATCCTCAAGACACATAACCAAAATTACTATAATAGCATCCTAAGGAGTTTGGTGTCTCTAAAAAAATTATCCACATCTTATCTGTTGCAAATATAGTATTCTTTCTAAAAATTAAGTTGTCACACGAATCTTAAAATCAGTGGTACTCAAACACATACATAATAGGTTACCCTTAAACACAAATATGCAGGGTCTGCAAGATGTAACTTATATTTATGTCTTAAGTATCACTTCTCAATTCTTCTCCCTCCTTGCTTTGTTCTTGCTATAATGAAATCTTGCACTTTTATGAAGATATGTACTGTATCATAATTAAGCCTTTACACAGGTTTTATTCACTTTGTAGAAAGTCTTCTGTTATCTCCTCTTCTGTGTTTTATCATGGCTGACTTTTAGAGACTTAAGTCAAGCATCATTTTAAGAGGAAAATGTTTCCAGAAGTTGTCCAAGCTGTGTTAACCACCCCACTTCAGAGCTTCCACAATACCCTCAGTATCCTGTGATCAAAACCTTTTTTACAATATGTAAGAAAATTTAGAGTAGCAAATTATATTCCCTCCCCTTCCCTATTGCATTCACACTGTTTTAAAGCCTTTGCCTGACTGAATTATTCTTGAAAAATGTTTTGCTATTAAATATGTTTCTTTGTAACTTAGATTTCAAAATTTGAGCTAAAGCAAGAATAAGAATATAGTGAAAGTCTGAACCCATAAAAACAAAATCTATGATCAAGTATAACCATCTTTAGTTAGTAATTTTGTATCTAATAATTTAGAAGAAGCAACTTCTTCCTAAAAGGAAATCACTGTTCTAGGCTTAATTTTGGGAAAAAAAATGAAGAACTCTTTGAGGATAAAGCTATGATATAAAATTAGACAAATATGATTTTATAAGCACAGAAATGAGAAATCTCAAGAAAGAAACCCATTCCATCACATATCCTAGGATTTTAAACAGCAGATATTTAAAAGTTAAAATATAAGTAGAATCTATAATTATATAAATTCACTTTGCCCTACCCTAAATTCTTTTCATATACGTCAATGGTTTTATAAATCAATAAAATTCATCTACTGTTATTATAGACTAGACACTAAAACATACGAAGATAACAAGAGAAGAGTATTTCCATCACTAAATTCTTCTTGAAAAGATGAAGAAATGAGGATAATTAATATCTGAGACTGATAATTCAAAGTATTATGATACTCTGACTTTGGAGGACAGTTTGAAGTTTCACAAGCACAAAACAGAACAGAAAATCCTATCAAGAGTAAGAAATATGAAATAGCAAATTTTGTTTTCCTTCATTTTTAATTTCAATTTTTAATAGGAATTTACCTCCTCTAAAGGAATATTACGGTCTTCAGTGTCTAGACAAGTCCATAATAGGTAGTAGTCATTCAATGAATTCTGTTAAATGAATATATAAAGATCGTTAAACATTATTTTTTTTTATTTTGACCCTAACACTATACCCAGCCTGGACTGATTCATAGCCCAACTCTTGAGAGACATAGAGCAGATATAATCATACAATATTCTATAAAGTATCTTTTCAGTACAAATAAGTAAAATGCCAACAATTTAAAGTTATTTCCTTAAAATAAAATTTAGTGGATTCTTATAAGCCTTATTGAATAAAGAAAATGCTGGAATTAGTACTAGTTTTTTGGAACTGGAATATAACTGTGAATACATCAACATAAATGTGGCTCACATGTTACCAAAGTTTAAAAACCACTAATTTACACCATCTCATCCTCTTCAAACCTATTTCCATTTCTCCAGTTTCTCCCCAAATATCCCTCGCATTTTACTGTTCTGTACTTTATGCTGTTATTTCTACTGTCTGAAAGGATAAAGTATAGAATAAAGTATAGAAAATTTTGTCTGGAGAGTATGAAACTAGTTAGGATGTTGTTGTAATAATTTTGATTACATATTTTAAGGACTTGCCCAACTGACTTGACAAACTACTACTTATCCTTAAAAATTCAGCTCAAATGTCACTTTTTCACTTTTCTGTGAAATGTGTGTTTCCTCTTGATCCCATTAACACTTCTTATTGCCTCTATTGTATGTGCAGAGATCTAAAAATCCCATAAATATCTGTCTACATGCATTACTATTATTCCTTAAGGGTAGAGAAAAGAAGTCCAGTACCCATACACTCTTTATAAAATCTTGGTTAAATGAAGGGGCATAAACAAACAAACAAACAAACAAACAACAAAAAAACTGCTTATGATATCAAGAACAATCGCCTTGCAATGGTTGTTTGAAAGCCCTACTCGTTTTCTAAATGCGTCCCTGCAAATATTGGTTACTCAATCTTTCCGGACACAGCTCTTTCCACAATTGTACCATTTTAAGGAATTTTATTCACTTCAACCAAAACTTCTCATGTTACTGTCTTTTTGTCCTAACACAAACTTCGGGGTTATTTGGAATAAATCTAACTCTTCTTCTAAATATATGCCTTTAAATATGTAAAAGCAGCTGGTCTATATGCCACTAAACTCTAATTTTACTGTAGTCTATGGTTTCTAAATTAAAATCATTGATCCCGTTCCTCCAATTCAAACAAAAAAATAAAGTAAATGCAACTAATAACCAAAGCCATTATAAATCTACCAATCTTAAAAATTCATATGCTATACCATGAAGACTTCTTCAAGCACCTGAACTGAACTAAACACTGGGAACTGCAGTGTGGTTCAGATAGCACACACCTCTGCTAATACGAAAAATTGTAACTATTTCCATGTTTCTTCTCACGCTAAAATTCAACTTACACTTGCGCCTCACCAGCACGAAACTCGACACATCATTTAACTTTCAGTTTTTGTTTTGTTTTGGTTTGTTTGTTTTTAACATTAGAGGGAAGAATACAAAAATTCTAAATACTAAGTTTTTTTTCCTGCAAGCCCTAACAATAATTCTTTTCATAAGACAAGTTATATATATATATATATATACTTTTCTTCACAGACTTTTCTTTTAGACAAAAACATCTGGGAAATTTGTAAAAGACTATTTTTACTTTTGCTTGCCTTTAAGTGACTGAATCGATTTACTTTCAAATGTTTTACAAACAAACCAACCTTTTATTGAGGTAATTCCACAAAAAGAAACTCTGGTTCCTCAGCTCATGTGGTCTATGGGGAAATACCCTCAGTCTGGCAAGCGCTTCCACTATTCTCATCAGAGCTCCTTCAGACCTCTGCTGGGATACCGGTGTCTCAGTCAGGCTGACGCCAACCACAGGAGGTGCGACCCCAGTGGTGTGTGAGGGCTGTGAGGGAAAGGTGTGTGAGGGCTGTGAGGGAAAGGCCCCAACTCCACAGGAAGCAACAGCCACGGAGAAGGAAAAAGCCCTAAAACCTGCTTGCGGAGTTTAAAAAAAGAAAGAAGCAAACAACAACCAAAAAAAAAAAAAAAAAAAAAAAAAAAAAAAAAAAAAAAAAAAAACACGCCGTATTTGTGCTCCGAGTCTTTCTCCATAGGAGCAGCCACCCAGATGTCTCCCTCTGAAAGAGTTCTGAAGTCCAGGAGTCTCTCTCCTGAGAGAAACGTAAAATTCCCTCATTCCGAGGCGATCACAAGAGGCCCCGCCCCTAACGCTGCTGGATGCGGCGTCGATGTCGATTGGCTGTCCCTCCTGTCAAGGCCGCTCCTGGACGGTTCTTTTCCACCAACAACATATGCCAAGACATGTGATTGGCTTATGCCCTGCTAAAGCCCTGCCCCCGGCTTGAGGAGGCCGGCGTCAGAGCTCTCCACAGCCTCTGCTGTCTTTACTGATACAGGGACAAGATTCAGAAGGGAGTCAGGGACTTGGAGGGGCGAGGGGCTGAGGCGCCCTGGAAATTTCTGAATCCCAGGGCTGGAAGGACGTGGAGTCTTCTCCAATTCTCACACTTTACAGACGATGTAACCTTCTCTCACAAAAGGTCTGGGGGCAGATCTGGTCTCCAAAAGAGGGACATGATGCTAAGCAGGTCCTGGGAAAGCAGGCTGTATCAGGAAGGTTTATTCTGCGTCTCTGCTCAATCTAGCTTTTGAGGTCAGAGATGAGGCGACTAAGTTGGCCAAGGCCAGGCTATACACCATCAGGTTGATGGAGCTCTGCAGAAAGTGCAGAGCAAAAGCCTGGCCTCCGTGGAAGAAGGGAAAGTTCTGAGTGGTCTGAGGGAGGCTGGACACGCACTCAGGGAGCTGGGTCCCGATGGATGCCTGCTTCTCTCCTTTACCCCATTCTGTTGTTTCCCCATTAACACCACTTTATAATACTTACTGAAAATATATTTAATTACCATTTCTTCACTTATTTTTCTTGTCTATCTCTTACTTAAAATATAAGCCTCGTGAAGAAGGGATTTTCTGTCTTGTTCGCCGACGCAACCTCAAAATACAGAACGGTTCTGGCACAGAGAATGTGATTAATAAATATTTTGGAATAAACTAATTCTAATATTTCATTTGCTTTTATGGAAGTCCAAAACAAAAGTGCTATTTGGTTTCAGTTATCCAAAGTCAACCACATAGACAGTGTATTATTTGTTAAATCTTGTCAAAAATTAACTGAACAATCAGGATTTCTTCCTCTATTTTTGATTTTACCAGAATGAAAAGCCAAAAATGTTGAACAATTAAATCCCAGTTTTATGTTCACCAAATTGTGTTAATTGGAAACTTTTCTTTTTACAAAAAGAAAGACACAAGTATCTTGTGATAATCAAAATAAGTATCCTAGAATTTTTAACTTATTTGTAAAAGTTATTTCAGGAATTATGACATTTTTCTTGAGAGTTTATGAATGCTTAAATGTACGGATCCAGACAGTTGCAGAATAATGGAACAAATTATTACTAATTATATTGCTTAGTGGTGTGCATTTGAATCTATGAATAATCAGGAAAGGTCTGGGTATGTGTCACAGTGGCAAGCATAATCAAATATTAAAGAACCCATAATTGACACAATATTGTTTCAGAATACTACTGTAACTTCTTTGAAATTAGGTCTGTATCTTATAAAGTTTTCTCTTGTTTTATATGTGTGCTTACCTAGTGTACCAAAGAGAAAAGATAGACTTCCTAAGGAAATAAAGCAACTCTGAAATAATAGCCAATGTGGGACCATGTACCGTTAGAGAGTTTGATGCAACTTCAATTTTTTTTTTTTTTTTTTTTTTTGAGAGCGGGTCTCCCTCTGTTGCCCAGGCTGGAGTGCAGTGGCGCGATCTGGGCTCACTGAAAGCTCTGCCTCCTGGGTTCATGCCATTCTCCTTGCTCAGCCTCCCGAGTAGCTGGGACTACAGGCACCCGCCACTGTGCCGGGCTAATTTTGTATTTTTAGTAGAGACGGGGTTTCACCGTGTTAGCCAGGCTGGTCTCAATCTTCCGACCTTATGATCCGCCCGCCTAGGCCTCCCAAAGTGCTGGCCTCCCAAAGTGTCCATTATAATTGCCAAATGAGGGTTTTTTTTTGTTTTGTTGTTATTGTTGTTGTTGTTTTTAACTAAACTTCCTGCTCACAGGCGTGAGCCACCGCGCCCAGCCAAACTTCAATTCTTACTCGGAAAAATAAGTGGCAATAAAGTGAATGCATACAGCTTTTCTATGGATACTTTTTTTTAACGGTTCACAGAATTCATGCTTTTGTCAGTTATATTAAAGTCTTTATAAAGCAGTATTTTATGACATGAAGCAACATTTTTCTGAAAGAATACTCTAGATTACAAAAGCAAGATTATCACATTTGAATAATTACGTATTTCTTGAACTTTTATATCACATTTTATTAAACATGGTTGCATTTACTCTTCATAATGATTTTGCGTGTCAGGAAGGCTCATTGGACTTGCATTATCCTTGTGATACAGTATTAAGATGACAGAAGAAAAATAACCGTGGTGGATTTGTCAGTGTTCTTTCCCCTTGTCCTGTGTCTACTTTCATTTTTCACTTTCTGTCAGTAAACTAAATTTATGTGAATAAGCAAACTCAGTTACATTAATGATCTGAAAACCCTACAGGTCTGAATATTTTCTCTATCCAAAATTTTGAATTCTACTCTTAGAACCGGCGAGTATACAGCATTTTGTGTTTTATAAGTCTCTTATAGAAGTCATATGCCTTCAGGCTGGACGCGGTGGCTCAGCCCTATAATCCCAGCACTTTGGGAGGCCAAGGCAGTCAGAACACTTGAGGTCAGGAGTTTGAAACCAGCCTGGTCAACATAGAAACCCCATCTCTACTAAAAATATAAAAATAACCCAGGTGTGGTGGTGGGTGCTTGTAATCCCAGCTACTTGGGAGGGTGCGGCAGGAGAATCACTTGAACCTGGGAGGCAGAGGTTGCAGAGAGCCAAGATCATGCCACTGCACTCCAGTCTAGGTGACAGAGCAAATATCTGTCTCAAAAATAAAAAAATAAAAAAAAGAGATAGAGGAGAGAAGTCATATGCCTTCCAGCTTTTATACTCTGAACTCTCCAAAACTTTCAGAACACCTGAGAGCAGCAAACAAAGTGCCCAGGGATACATATCCTAGCCATTCCTGACTACTAAGTTGCACTCTTTGATTTTCTCTGTTCTAGTAGGGGAAAAAAAAAAGTGCTCAGGGCTTCTAAAATGCAAGTCAGTTGTGCTAATATTAATAATGAACTGTCTACTTTTCAGTACAGAATTGGCTTTTACATAATGTTGACAGATCAACTGATAAGAACGATTATTTTTTAAGAATAGGAAACATAAAATCACAGCACACACACAAAACAAAAGCAGCTCAATAAATATGAAGATCTCAGAAACAAAAGGGCAAACTATATTCTATGGTACATTGACATGTTGTGCCTTTATGTTGACATTGTCAATTGTATGGAAGCTTTTTAAATAAGCAAGATCTGATGCTAGCAGGTATTAAAAATGGTCTTACAAAGAAATGTAAAAAGTTAGAAGAAATTTGAAATATTTATTTTCTGTTTATAATCCACATAAATATTGATTAAGAGAATATTTTCAGGGATTATATGGGTGTATGCTATCCATATCCATATGATATATAATAGGATATATGATTCAGAAGGCTAACAACATTTCACATTGCAGATTGTGTCATATGGTGTGTCCAACATTAGAGCACATCTCATCATTTTACAAAAATCTCTCAATGGCCAAAATGACATTCCCATGAGAAGATTTACTTTTAAGCAAGTAGGTACAATCAGTTATCTTTAGGGGAAATAAAAACAATGTTGCTTCATTTAGAAAATTACCCACATAAAAAGGAATAAAACAATGAGTGAAAGAAAAATTGATTTATTCTGTAAACTTTTAAACCTATCAAATTTAAGATGCACAGATATATTGTTGAAAACATTTGCATTCTACACAGAGCACATTTAATTACCTACAGAAATAATTTATGTATGATTGGTGATCTGATTTGTAAGCTTGCAACAGAGTTCAGAAGCAATGTATCAGAAACAAAAAGACCACCATATCTTAAATAAGAAAATGGCATTAAGGAATTTGCCAACTATCCCAATGATATAAAGATCACACATGTCAAAACAAGAATAAGTTTATATCAAGCTTTATAGAATAGTACAGAAAATTAAAGAAAAAATATTTTAAAAATATGTATTTGTACATATCTATCCATTCATTTTAAGCACAGAGAATCTGAGAGAGTGGTTTTAGCTTCATGACTTATGCCCAGAAAAGACTGCTCTCTGGTTGTTGTCTAACTGGCAATTGTTAAAATAAATATGCATGAAGTCACTTTAAATATAAATATTAAGCATATGAGCCAATCCAAGCATCATATACAAATCAAAATACTTTATATATAGATCCATGATTACCTATTCTTTCAACTACATAATTTGAGGATAGAATTATATATTCCCATTTTATAGCAATTTAAAATTCTGCAAGGACGAAGTTTCCAGATCTAGCAACAGTGATGTAACATTTGGTGGGAGAAGGGAAGTGAGAAAGGGTGTGTTGTGAAGGAATTATTTCCAAATTGTCATCTTCCAATTTTATTTCAACAAGTTAGCAAAGATTTGATATTAAAAGTGAAAAAATTCTCTAATAATTTTTCCACAATATACTGAAAACGTGGTAATTCTTTTGAAGTTGACACTTTACTAAATAAATACTGCATTTCTGTCCTACAATGAAAAAACATGCTGTTGGTTACATTAGCCTGGAAGACTATTCTAAGAGTCATTTCATTCCACCTACTGCTTCCAGTGAGAACGACACATAGTCTGGATAGATAAACGATTGTCCATTATAATTACCAAATGAGGTTTGTTTGTTTTTTTTAACTAAACTTGCTAGTATCTCCAAAATTGATACTTTGGGTATTTGTCAAATTATATGTACATTTCAAGTATCTCCATTGTGACAAAACTAATGGTCTTCTATAGAAAAAGTATATTTTTATGTTTAATATTTTTTTCTGTAAAGCTCTATTTGCAAATTTCTAAATTTTACTCTCTTTGAATTTGTTTCAGTTACTCAAACTTCACACACATAAAGGATTACACATAGAATTTACAAATGGATATTTATTGACCACCTACAATGTAAATACATATTTGAATTTCTTTTAAGGTCTAATATATTAACTATAGCAAAAATGCCACATTTGTGATAAAGACACACTGATCACTTTGGTCACTCAACTGTATTATAATTTTCTGAAGGTCAGGTCTTCATTTGAAATTTCATCACATTGCTTACAACATGAGCACATAACAGGTGCTCAGTAAATGTATACTGAATTGCATTAAATGTCAACACCTAACCTTCAATGAAAAGCCATCACTTTTTTTCTATCAACGAAAAGAGCAGATGTGACAAGATGATATGTCAATAACAAACTATGAAAAGAGGAAATGTTTTCAAGACTTCACTCAAAACTTACCTTCACTTTTTACATTATAATAAATTTGGAGATCCGCTTCTGGTACTTGTTTAATTTTTTGTTTCCTATTAGTAGGATTTGGATCTTTTGACTTTGAAAATATTTTCATGCACCTAACTAACTTGTAGTAAACATTAATAAACACTAACTTTACAATACATGTAGTTACATATTTAATAAGCAACCAAGTAAAGATTTAAAAATAGGTTGTCCTTGAGTTTTTAAGTATTGGCTTTTCCTCATCAATAAATGGGAATTAGATGTGTCTGTGAATCTTTGTTACTTTAACATTCTGACCAAAGGAGAAGTGTGAAAACATTTTAGCTGTACAAGTTAAGTTAAAGATAGCATTTTCTACTGCAGTATGTAAATGAGATTTTCCTTTAGCCTCTCCACCTTAAAAACTTACATCTTCTATGGGAAAAGGGGAATTAGGTATCTGTAAGTAAAGGATACATTCGATAGGATTTGAATTCAATTTTTTTTAAAAGCAATTCTGCAAATATGTTTACCGTCTAATAAGAAAAATAAAAAGTTATTAATCAAGATAATAGTCCAAGTGTGGTGGCTTATGTCAGGAGTGGTGGCCCAGCACTTTGGTAGGCAAAGGTAGGAGTAAACGTCTGAGGTCAGGCATTCGAGCCCAACCTAGACAATGTAGCAAGACTCTCTGTCTCTAAAAATTTAAAAATTAGCTGGTCATGATAGCTAACACATGCCTATAGTCCAAGCTACTTGGGAGGTTGAGGCAGTAGGATTGCTTGACCCAGTTCAAGGTTAAAGTGAGCTATTATCATTACTACTGCACTGCAGCCTGGATAACAGAGTGAGCCCCCATCTCTTAGAAAGATAATAGTGACCTCTGTTGTTTCACATCTGTGTTACTACATAACTAAGAGAGGTACTAGAGCATATGGATTTTACAATAAAATAGTATTATATTATTATACATGGATATAATAGAAAATTCTGATGTGAATTCAACATTATCCTCCTTATAAGTTTCAGGAATCAATTGAATTACTTGCTAAATCATATTATTTGTGCTTAAGTTCATTTCAAATTAACTTTTACATTGAATAGCACTTCTGATAATGTATCAATAAAACAGCCTGTGTTATTTTCAATCAAGTCAATGACTAGTGTCACCTAGTAGGCTTCCCCTTCTCCCCTCACTGCCAACCCAACACACCAACCTCAGTAAACCAGGATGTTTAACGTGTCTTTCTCAGGAAAAAAGGAATAAAAAAAGAACATCAAGCAAAATATGGGTGTATCTGTCTTTGTCCTTCCACAACTGTGCTTTTGTTCTTCCTAGCTACAGAAAGCCTACCAACATCTATCTGGTAGCCAGCACTGGATTCTATTCTTAAACTTTTCCTAATTTTAGCTTTGTACTGGTAAAATTATATAATTTAAGTAGGAATATATTCATGGTTTTATAAACATGTATAAATAATCATATGCGCATGTGGAGTTAAATATCTAATATCCTTATTGACTTGCTGACCTTTGATCCATGAGATCACAAACTTTCCTATACCACTTCTAGAAGTAATCATTACTATTTTATGTATATTTAATATATTTATATTATGAACTTACTTATACATAAACTTTAAAGAAGTTTACATAAATGGGTTATTACTATATGCACTGTCCTATAGTGTGTCTCCTTTATCTTACTATACATATTGTAGAATTTTATACATCAGTGTGTTTAGTATTTGCTGCTATGTATCATTTCATGGAATTAATGTATCTGGTTTTATTTATGTACATCATCTTAAGCATACATGCAATGGTTTCTTCAGAATAAAGAAGAGTAATTGGAATTATTAATTATATGCGTTTAAAATCCCATGGCCTTAAATTTGAGGTGAGAGCAATCACCATGACATGTGATTTTCTCCAGCAAAACTGTGTATCTCTGTATCCTTTTCTATGACTCAGTTCAACATCTTAATGGTGGCCTGCCATGCCTCTGATTCAGCCCTAGCCTAGTTCTTCAAATTGATTTTTTACCAAACAACCCTAGAACTATATGGAAAACTTTAGTTCACTCTTGTTATGACATTTTCTATTACTCACATCTCTTAAATTCTTGCTTTCTTTTTAAATCTGGCTTAGATTTCATGGCCCAATTACATAATTACTCTCTCAAAATTATTATTTTTCTTTTCCCATTTTCCTTCTATTCAGCAAAAAGTCTAATTTTGTTCACACCAAAATTGTTGTCTACTCCATACCTGGACTCTCATAACTAAACATTTTGAGAGAAAATAACATTATTGGTTAATTTTCTTACTTCAAAATCATGACTACAAGTACGTCAACACTCAAAACTACTGGAAGATATATGTTTTCCTCATGAATATATATACCAATTCTTCAATTTTGTTAAGAAAATGAAAATAATCCCATGAAGACATTATGTTTCCACCAGGAAATCTACCATCCACTCTTAAACATGTCTCTATTATTTGCTTTGTGTTCTATAGCAATCGAAAAATTGCCCATATTCTTATCAAGACAAATTTCCTATTTGTTTGTCTATTGTTTACTCCTTCAATTATTCTCACCACTTTTCTCCTGAATCATTCAAAACAATATTTAAAAATGTATAATCTCCCTCATCTTTTAAGAAATCCCAACTTCATGTTTTCCTCCAGCAACTGCCTATTTCTTGCTTCCCTTTCAAGTGATATTCCTGGAAAGAACTTTCTTCACATCCTGTCTTCATTTCCTTGTCTAACTTTTTTTTTTCTTTAACCCATTCCTCATGAGCTTTCATCTTTATTTAAGTAAAGAGCCACTTTACTTAAATGGCTCTAGTGGATTACAAGGCTCTTTAGTAAGAAACTCTCTTTATTCTGGAATACTGTTCCCTAGATATCTGTATAGGTCTCTTGTTTATACTTTTCTTGCATATCCTATTCTGTAAGAACCTCCCTGACTGCTACTTTTAAAATGTTATCTAACATTTGAAATCTTATCTACTACCTAGACGGATCGTCCCCTTTCCCTACTTTATTTTCCTTCATAATCTTATTCACTGCATAGTATATTTTATATTTCAGTTAGTTTGTTTATTATCTGTAACACTAACCATTATAATGTATGTTTTATTCAACACTGATTATCATCTATTACAACTCTACCTTCCACCAAAAAGTCAATAAATTGAACTCCAACCTCACCAAATACCCTTCTCATATTAATATTATTCAGTCCCTCAGCAGCATCAATACAATTTACCATATTTTCTTTCAGAATATTTCTCTTTTTTTTCTTTTTTCTTTTTTTTTTTTTTTTGAGACGAAGTCTCACTGTCGCCCAGGCTGGAGTGCAGTGGCGCGATCTCGGCTCACTGCAACCTCCAACTTCTGGGTTCAAGCAATTCTCTTCCTCAGCCTCCCGTAGCTGCGATTACAGGTGTTAAGCCACCACGCCCGGCCTTGAGAAGTATTTCACAGGTTCTCATCATTCTGCACTCTTTGGATCTCCTTCTGTACTATTAAACTCTCATTTTTCATATAATTTGATAACTTCTCCCATTATAAAGTGTTTCAGTCCATTGTCCTGAGTCTTAGTCATAGGCGACCTTCTTTTCTGAGTGTGCACTTTTTACCCAAGTGATCTCAGCAAGTCCCCAAGCTTTAAATATCATCCATATTCTGCTGACTCTCATGTCTATAACTGCAATCCTAAATTTTCCCTTGAGCTTCAGACTTGTGTAAAATTATGATGTGAAATAGATGTTAAAATCATTTTCTACATTCTGGTTTACTGCAAAAACATAAAATATTAGAAGAATGAGCATAACATTGTTTAAGTTTTAAGTTCAAAACAGAAGAAGGGTTATAAAGGAAGATTGGTTGGTTTTTCAGCGATAGCAGAGTTTCTTGAGTATAGCTGTTCTGAGATCCTTACCTCTCCATAGTAGAGGCAAGACATTTGGCATTGTTATTTATCAAGTTGAGGTTACTGTAAAAATTGCTCTTAAAGTTTGAAGATGAACTTTCTCAAGTACCAGGCAAAGGCTTGCAAACCACAGGTCTTATATGAAGCTGGCATAAAAACTGTGACAGCTGGGTGAAGAGGATATGATGAGAGGGCAGCAGGACACAGAAAAGACCCATGAGATTCCCAAGATCCTGAAGGAGGAGAATGTAGAGTTGTCCCGGTAGAGTGTATCCAGATGATTAAGAGGAAAAATATCACCAAACATTATAATGATGATAACTCTTTTGGACATCAGAAAGGATGCACCCCCACTCTGATGATCTCTTGTGTCTTAAATCCAGAGCAGAGGAAACAGTGCTTGAGTACTTGAACAGAGCAGAGGAAACACTGTCTACACTAAAACACTTAAGCAGCAGGGACCACAAGTGTGGAACACCTATGTAGTATGAACCCATCTTGCAACTACTGAATGCCAGTGTTAGAGAGAAAACTTTCAATGACAGCAGAAACTGCTGCACCATCCTACTTATCATACAGCAGTATACCAAAGCAGAGATAAAGCAAGTTTATTATGGTGATGCTTAAGTGTTGCCTTTTTTCATTGCTAAACAATATATTCAAATTATCTACTTAACGTTTTCACCTGGGTTTCTAATACATATCTCAAACTCAGTATGTCCAAATTGGAACTTTTGATGTTTCCTCTAGAAGCATATCCTTCTTCTATTCTTTAATATCACATTGAATGGCACCATCACACACCAGTTGGTTGAATATTCAAGAGTCACCTTTGAATTATCTGTTCTCTTCACTCTCAGAAGGTCAGATATTTGCAAATCCTCTTCTGCTTCCAAAATGCATCTGATTTTGTTTTATTTTCTTTGTTGTTATTCTCTTATATGGAAGGTCCCCATGGTCTCACCTAGACCTGGATAGTCTCTTCTGATTCTATTGAGCACTCTACAAAATGGTCTTCAGTCAATAGCCAAAGCATTTTTTATAGCCTATGTATCACTACTATGCTTAACTTCTCATACTTGGAATGAAATTTTGACATTTTATTGGACTTTACATAGCCTGGAAATTCTGGTCTTTATCTACTCTCTTACCTCCTTTCCCGTGAAGTAATTTTATGTTTACTACTTCTCTAGTCACACTGACATTTCTTAATCTTTACATTTGGGAGGTTGTTTGCCACCACCAGGTCTTTGCACATGCTGTTTGCTAAACTTGGAATGCCTTTCCTCAAAATGGCTCTCTGGATAGCTAATTTTTCAATGCCTACTCAAAAGCTTATTCCTCAAATGACTGCACTACAACGGCTGACCCAAAATAGGCCCTCTCTACGGTAGTTCACTATGCCATTTTAACACTCATAATGTTTTCAGTTTTTGAAACTATTTTATTTATTTATTTTTCAGTAATTTCAGAAGCCCTGGCCTTAGAATGTAAGATTCATGCAACTAGAGACCTTACTTATATTATTCACCAATCTATCTTAGAACTTTGGAAGAATATAGAGTCTAGTTTAGAAAAGCTTCTGAAAATGTAATTGAAAAGAATATGTAATATCAATTTATCTTTAAGAAAAGAAAATTTAACTCTTTTTTTTCAGTCAAAAGAATGTATCTCTATCAGGGGTCTTTGGACACCAGTGTGAATCTCATTAGAGCTAAAAATTTACCAGAACATAGATTTAGAACAACTCATAATAAATATTTATGAAATTATAATTTTGGCCATATTATTATCATTCACCATTATCCAGAACACAAATTTAGAAATTAGCACTCAATAATTTCATTTGAAATAATCATAAGAAAATTTTGTTATTAGTAATATTGATATATATAAAATATTTACATCTGACAAGAACCAACACTCCCATATTCTATACATAAAAAGAAAAGCTTTCTTTTTTAAAAATTCTATTCTACTTTTATATATCAGGTGGTTTCAAAATAATTACTAATTAGAAGCAATGAGATGAATAAATATGTAGGATATGAAAATAGATAGGTAGGATATGAAAAAAATATTAATAGAATTGTGCTCACCTTGGTAGATAGATATGGTATTGTACTACATTGTAATATATGTCCTAAATAAAAGACTAAAATAGGAATTACTCAAACATTTTGTTTCTTCTATTATAGAATAACTAAAGAAAAAGTTAGCTATTTTTACTTAGTGAGCAGAATATTTTAATGATTTGAAAGGGAGGATTTTTAAAACTGAATACGCTGTTCTTCATAAAATAAGAAAATATGTTTATATGGAAATAATTTAAGCGAAATATTAAAATTCCATAGAAAATTTACATCAGTTGGTACAAGCTTCTTTCAAATAAATTTTATTACTCCTATCAAGAAAGCTTTTGAGAATTAGAATCTAATTTTATTTCTTTTTATTATTGTTTTAATTGGTAACCTATTTTATTTCATGTATTAGTCAGTTTGAAACATTAAGTATTATGGGTTGGATTAGAACATGACCTGATTTTAAATATTCCCAGATAAAGTCAAATAAAATATGCTTACTTTAGATAAAGTTTGAATATTATGTTTGTATTGCTTTTTACCTAACTTACTGTGTTTGTTGTTTTTTTAAATAAACTTTCAAAACAAGAGGAAAATATCCTATAATGTAGGATAATACAGAAGAATGTTGGAAATACAGCCCTTGAGTTAAGTTTAGTTTTGTCTGGCATTGAAACATGACATAGAATAAATCAATTTATTCATTAGCATTCAAATTTCTATATCAGAAACATTCATAATAAAAATAATACGCTTAAAGACGCTAAGTTGATGAAAAAGTAACATGGGGGTACTTATATTGCAATTTTATAGTTAAATGTTCCCTTAGGTACTGTTTCTACTTTAATTAAAACTACTTCATAAATCTAAAGAAGAAGCTTCCCAAGTGATACCCGTAAACCCCACATTTTCTTATAGCTTCACTTATTTTAAAGTGCTGAAAGAGCCAAATTTGTATTTTTTACTCTATAGTTAGTTTGTAATTAAAATATTCAATGCCACCTACCAAAAAACCCCACACAATCAAATACAGTAAAAAGAAGTATACTGGAGATAATATAGACTTCAACAAATTGATTATAATTATTCTTGAATAATAGCTAACACATCACACTTTAGCTAGCATGGCAAAAGGTAAGTGGTGCTATAACCATCTGGAAATTAACAAATTTATTTAAGAAATTACATAAGGTAACATTAATGTTTTATGATACATAGCACAAAGCCTACTCATGACTCCCAAAACACATTTGTGATGGTTAAAAATCTAAACAGTTTAGAAACTGACAGTAAAAATACATACAAATGTTCCTCTCTCTAGGCATCTCAAAGCAATTTGGATGATTTTATTTTGTGTAAGTTAGAATATATAACCCAAAACATACATTCCCATCACTGCATGAAACAAAGCTTATTAGACTGGTGCTTTGAGACACTAATCTAGCACCTGGAAAATGGAAAAGTAAGAAAATATTTGTCTCTGGTAGCCTTGGCCTTCATTTGGAATGATCTTTTCACAGTACCTTGATAATAGCTGCCCTGATATTGTTGCATCTTACTTCCCTGGTCCACAATTCACCCATTTTCCCTCCTATCTTTTACATACTGCATTTGATGCAGAACAATAAATGCTGGCACATGAATCAGATACAAATTTTCCATGCTAATACTTTCACAACCTACTTATTAACTAAAAGGAAACTACTATTTAAAACGTGTTTAAAATTGACATCTTTCTTCATAAATTCTAAAAGTGACTTAAATGTTGAAAAAGATCTGAGCTTATCGCTGTATGTAAGATGCAGATATTATTTGCTAATTAACTTGAGTTTCAGAACTATGAATCACTTTAAAGATATCAGCTATTTCTAAGAAAGTCTTATCTATTGAGAACAAAGAAAGGAAGATAGAGATTTAGAGAAGATTCTGCTACTTTTACTTCTGGGTGTTCATTGGAAATAGCCCTGGAAATTTTCTGTTTAAACTGCAGGGGGAATAATAAGCAGCCTGAGAGTTAGCAGAAGATAGAGGCAAGGGTAGCTTGTTTCCTTTTAATAAGATATGCAAATTAATTAGGAGCAATTAACCTAGCAGCAGGACTGAAGACTTTAGAGCCTTGTTTTAATGCCGAGGTTTATGTGGAACTCCGAAGAGCTATGGGTCCTTAGAACTGTATACCATAAACCTGAGGTTACTTCATGGGTAACAAAACACAGTTAAGTATAGACACAAATATAGTAAAACTTCTCCTTTATATTTGTTGCTTATTTAAAAGTTTTGCTTTTAAGATATGGTATTCATATATTTAATAAGACATACTCTATATTATAAAAAATATTAAGTTGGTATTATGCATTTGGATTTTTTTTTCAAAGGTAGCCAAGAAAGAAAAGGGGTTGTCTCAAAAGGTATTGCAGAAGCTGTGCATCTTTCTATACAGCACCAGCCAAACTCAGTTAAAAAATTACAGAAAACCATAACTCTCTACCCTGCATCGCAAATCAGCTGTGGTTTAGGAAATGATAAATGAAATGTCTGCATCTGCTATATCAAGAAGAATAACAATACCTGTAATTGCCAACACCAATAATACCTTTGAAAAATAGTCTTTACACATCATCTCTATTTCTTTTCTATACAATTCTCTTCTCAATGTGATCTGACTTTAAGTAGCTGAACTCTACTGAGATAAATCAGATTACTAATCTCACAAATCCCCTGGAGATTTTTTATCATCCAAAAGCTTCTCAGAACAGCTAGAACACACCCACTTCTTGTCTTTTCTGTGGGGTCATAACTCTGTTATCTCTTTCCACTCCTTCTCAGATCTTTTTTTTTTTTTTTTTTTTTTACGGAGTCTCGCTCTGTCGCCCAGGCTGGAGTGCCGTGGCCGGATCTCAGCTCACTGTAAGCTCCGCCCCACGGGTTTACGCCATTCTCCTGCCTCAGCCTTCTGTATTGTTGGGACTACAGGCGCCCTCCACCTCGCCCGGCTAATTTTTTGTATTTTTTAGTAGAGACGGGGTTTCACCGGG